>NW_010241880.1:0-29091 GCF_000690775.1 Eurypyga helias | reverse complement strand
TTTGGAGAGGTGGGCTGGGGCTTTCAGAGGGGCTGACAGATCTGAAGTTTCGGAGGCTGAATGAAAGAAACACTCAGCTAACAAAACAGTGCGCCACAGAAGAAGTTTCATCTGGTCTGGCCAAATCCCTCCTTTCTTTCCATCTTTTCTCTCCTAATAACAGCTGCCCTCTCATTCCCTGTTACTCCGCTGTGAAGAACAAAACCTCCCTCTGACTATCTGTTTTTCTTTTCTTCCCCAGAGTAGGTCTCATTACTGGTGATTAGCAGATGATTAAAACCAATTCAGCTTCCCCCAGTAGATATTTTCTCCCTGTTTGTGACTAACGCGTCAGTCTTCAATGAACGTGCTCCTAAGCTTATTAACGGGCTCAGAGGATTAGCTGCCACCGAGCGCCGCCGCTCCGATATTGTGATGCAGCGAGTGACATGGAACCATTTGCCGAGCACAGGCAGGGCCGCTGGGACCCCCCTATCTAAATCACGATTTCAGCTTCCGTGTAGAGAGAGGCTGGGGGGGGGGGGGAATCCTAACAATAATTAAAAAAAAAAAAAAATCGAACGTTGGGCAAAGTCCGAAAATAGCCTTAAACTTCAGGGCGGGGGAACAGCCACACGAGAAGAGACGCCCCAAAAACCCGACCCCAACTCAACTCTAAAATCTAAGGCGCTTCCCTCTGATATGAAGCCCAAAAGGGACAATTATGGCCAGCTACGGCTGCAAAACAGGCCGCTCCCGAGGTTTATGCGCCTAGGTGCGGGTGTGTATCGGATCTATCTGCCGCCCGTGTATTACTATGTAAAACCCCAGCCTCTAGCACTCGCGAATCGGAGATTAGAGCAGGGATGCAAAATTAGAAGCTTCACTTTATCCCACCCATGCCTTTATAAATGATCGAGCTTGAATAAACTTTAACAGCTAATAATAAAGGAAAAGAGGTCAAAATTATCTGCAAGTTTGGATTAGGCAGTAAATTATCCTGGAGAAAAAGAAGAAATATTGTGAAACAAGTTAAAATAGGTCATGAAAAATATTTTGAAACTATATGCTTCCTCTCTATTATTTTATGCTTCCTATTTGTTCTGTATTTTTTTGTTAAGTATTACAGTATTGAATTGTGGGCACATTTATAAAATTGACTCCCTGCATTACGCTTCATTTCCCTAGACACATGTCACCGTAACTAGTCCAGATAAATAAACTGATTTGCACTTGCACTCCTTTTAAAGTCACTTGGAGCTCCTAAGTGACTAGAAAATCTGGCCATTGGAGTTGTAGGAGAACCCAATTTTTCATTTCAGGGAAATTTCCTGATGTGAAACACTTGTTCCATTTTGGAACAGAACACTGGAGAACAAACTTTTTTGTTTTTTCTAGAAATTTCCTATAAAGTGAAATTTAAAAAGAAATATTATTTCTTGATTTCTGGTCAACTGAAATATTTTATTTGGCCTGATATGTAAAATTTACTTTGCTCTGACTTTTTTTTGTTTATTTTTTCAAACGTTGGTATTCATTTATTGCATATTTCATAAACAGAAATGAAAAGTTTTTAAAATGAAAACTATTTGTCTAGTTTTTTTCTTTTAACAAATTTCTCAGTTCATTAAAATTCTGACATTATTTAGAAAGACACTTTCAAAATTCTGGAAAATATTTCACATCACGAAATCTATACCTTTTGTACAAGGATTGTTTCAGGGAAGATTTGTGAGTAGCTGTAGTGAAGGCAAACTCTAACAACTAAGCAGAGTTAGAACCTTAACTTTAGGCATACAGCTTTGGAAACAAAGAAGAAAACCCAAAAAACCCCCACAGAACAACACTCCCTCCCTCCCCCCTTTCCCCCCCCCCCACTTTGTAAGTTGTAGGGTTGGTTTTTTTCACTATTCTTAAATTGTTTAAAATAAAAAGCTCCTCCAAATAATTCCCTTTTCACATCTTCAAATTTTTTCCATTTATATTTTCCATTGTCCTCTTTCCAGTGCAGCTTAACTCTGAGTGTGCTGAAGCTTGAAATGTAGCTTCCGATTTATAATAGCAACAGGGCATGCAGCAAATGTCAACAAATCCCCTGTCACCCAGGCAAGAAGGAAATGTGAGAGGTAAGGCAGAGTAGCCCTTCCTTGCTGCATAACACGAAAAAACCCTCACTGAGAAATAAAGAACTAAGGTCTTGCTCATGAAAAACTATATGAGTCCATTAATATCAAACCAAAATTGTGACAGGAGGGTGAAATGCATTGAAAATAGCCGGTTATACGTACAATGCAGGTGTAGACCTATGCGTTTGATATATATGTAATTTTAAACCGAAACTCTTCCACCATCTACCTCCCCCTTCGTTAAATTAAAGGAGTTCCAACAGCCCAGAGTGATCATACTCTGAAAAAATAACAAGCCTCCCCCTAAAACCCACATTACTGACCTCAAGTGACCTCAATAAATATGTAACTGCTGAAGGATCAGCTCCCTTGTTGTGAAACAATAGACCCAAACTTCAGTGGAGCGCATGCAAGAAAATGTCACAGGAGGGTAGCACAGGATTTCAGAGCAGAAAGAAAGTTTGGGAATAACAAGTACACACTGCCAAGTTACTGAGGAAACCTTTTAGCAAAAGAAATTTCCCTTAAATTTCAGAGAGGCAGGTACCACCCTTCTTGCCGTTCTGTTCATAGAGATGGGGAGATGTGATATAAATATATTGGGTTCTTTGCCACTTACTCTTTTTTCATCCTCTCTAAGCTGTCATTTTATAAATTTATTCAGTGGTCAACAGATGATTCACAGAAAACATAGCAGGCCACTGGTTCTTTGTGAATTTTCTGTCACTGTTTTTTACTCTTTCTAGTGTGATCAGTCACCTGAGTCACATTACAGGCTTATTTCTGGCTTCAGCTTGGAACGGAGTACCTGTAAGACAAGAGGGAAAGCTGCCTTTGATTGTGTCAAAAGGTCTATGAAATTAGGAGCTGATAGGCTGGCTCATAAAAGAAATTTAAGAATATTTTAAATCTTTTCCTTTGGACTGCTTCCTGGCTGAAAAATCCTTACTGGGAAAATGTGGATATTATGAGCATTCTTAAAATGGATTTTCTTCTTTTATCATCAGGGACAGAAAGTAATTTAGAAAAATGGAGTGTGGTAGGGAGCTTTTTTGTGTCATTTGAGGCCTTGTCCATCTGTAAGATGAGGCCAGTGCATATGGAAAGCTGGGTTTGCCTGTCCATCAGAGATGCAGATTTGAACTCAATACTCAAATTGCAAGAGAGGGAATTAGTTCATCTTCAGCAGCTACCACCACTGAGCTGGATATTACCTTCTTAATCTGAGCTATGATAACAACCATGTGTTAGTTAAAACCACCTTCCTGGTTGCTTCGCTTCTTTCGGAGATGAACAAAATAAGGAGATGATGATAAAGAGGAACATACTCCATCTGGCCAGAACCTGACTAGCTCGGAGAAGGGGAGGCTGGTATTAAGTTTGGAATGTTAATCCTAAAGCATTCGTGTAATAGTTTAAGATACCTGACATATTTAGAAGTGGCAAAACAGCAAGTTAGGAAGAGACGTAGAGCAGGGAGTATGCAGGGGACTAGTCTCAGCATTCAGCAGTTAGTATCTTTACCAGCCCACCAGGCAATCCAGCTGTAGTGTCATGCAGGCATCAGCACTGGAGCTGCTCCTCTTCCTCGAGCTTCTCGTTTTAAAACCAGATGATTACGCAGGAGTGGTATTTTCAGCCTTTTTTACACGGAAGGATAGAACGTGTCTGGGTAGGAGAGACTCCATTTTCTGATTCACTTGTATGTTTACTTTGCCTTGCCTTCAGTTACACTTTTTTCAGTGTGAGGACGTAAAGTTGTTGCTGACTTTGTATTCCGCTGTACCACAACACTTGGTAGAGGGAAGGGAAAGCAAATGTGCAGAGTTGCCAGGAGACAGATTTATTCTGAACTTCAGCAGCCTGGCACTTCCACCACAACACTCCTTCCCTCACTCCCTCACGCTCCAGGCACAGGGAAATAGACCAAAAATAGCAGGAAATGACCCACTCCTGTTTTGTAATAAAGCATTCAGTTTCGTTTAATTTTGAGACTTTCACAGCCCCAGAAATCAACGTGAATTTTTTCAATGGACAGCTGTGAAATGGTTGCAACATGGAAAATTGAAGTAGTAAATTTGCATCTTAGAAGCATCTGATCCTTCTTTTCCTGCTTCCCTGCTTCCAAATGCCTATTTCATCTTTGTGTGCGAAAGTAGCATTTGGGGAGAGGGGAAATAAATTAATTTGTTTATAAGTTTTTCTTGTGAAATAATATCTGTTTGCAAACATTCTTGATGTGGAGTAAGAAGGGAGGAGAAGTGGTGTTCCCCATCCAAACCTCTGCCACATTCAGAAGACTAATCTGAAAACACATGCCACCACAAGTGTCATTAGGGAATGGCTTGTATGCTTTGTCTCATCTGAAGATGAATGCTGACTTCCAGCATAAACCTGGCAATGTCTGTAATCTGAACCGATTTGCCTCCTCTGTAACTTTATCACTCACTAGACTGCAGAGTTTTTAATCTGACTGTAACATAAAGATCTTGAAGAAACTATGGAAAGCAATAAATAATGTTAGCGCATGCAAATACTAGAATTAAAGAAATAAAAACCCTATAATGAATCAAGAACAACAACAAAAGCCTTATAGGGCTTGAGAAACCACACACAAAGACACACAGAAGTGGAGCCCATTAGGGTATAGGAGGAAAGATTACAGCACTCTGATGCCTTGAGGGTGGATAGGATCTGTGGAAACCAGAGAATACTGGTCAGGTGCTGGAGGGAAGAATTACTTTAGTTGTCATTTCTGAAGAACTAGAGAAATTAGGTCTCCTTTACTGTAAAGGAAATAGATTCATGAAAGGTACTGTCATATAAGGTTATCTGAATAGGGAATTTCACAACTAATGTCAGTTTATAATTGCTTGTATTTCTTTAATATGGTTCCTTCTGCCCACTCCCTACTTAAGAGAGATCACATTCCTCAGGTTATTTCCATCACCATGACTGCTTAAAAAAATAAGTACTTCACTTCAGATAACCAATTTATGTTTTAAATCTCACATCTTTTAAACTCAGTTAAAGACCTTCTTGTTTCAGAGACCTTACTGTTTTTATCTCAGTTATGAGTCATATTCCTCTGCCATTGTTATTTATTGTTTCTAGAGTTTTTTTGGTTGGTTGGTTTCTTAGATTCCTTGTCATTTTTCCCCATAGCAGTGAAAAATGCAATTAAGCCTTACAGCTATGCCAGGTGTATGGGTCTAGCCATTCCACTGCCTGGGAGAACATGCTAAGGTTGATGCTCGATCTTTAGCTAGCTTAAATGCTTGCATGATGTAACGCTAGGTACTCCTGCTCTGGTGTGGGGCCTTCCAGTGGGCTGCAGGGTAGATAACTGCTCTGATGTGGTCCTTCATGTTCTGTAGGGGAACAGCCTGCTTCACCAATATCTTCTCCATGGGCCGCAGGGCACTCTTTGCTCCAGCACCTGGAGCACTGCTTCCCCCTCCTTCTTCACAGACTTTGGTGTCTGCAGCGTTGTTTCTCTCACATTTTTTATCACTGCTGTCCCACACAGCTGCTGTGCAGCAGTTTTTACCCTTTCTCAAATATCTCAGATGATCTCTGAGCATCACTGATGGGCTCAGCTTTGTCTAGCAGGGTCTCAGTTTTGGAGCCATCTGGAAGCAATTGTGTCTGATATCGGGACAACCCTAGTCTCTTCTCACAGAGGCAAAACCTGCAGACTCCCAAAACCTTGCCATGTAAACCCAATACAATGTGGAAGCAGTATGATGGTTTATATGATTGGCAAGCTTGTGCCAACTGAATAATTCTCCACGATAAAGTGGACTTACGGTGTATGTGTTCATGAATGCTACAGTGCCGATGCTGCTTTGGGTCAGTGCCTCATATATGGCCTTAAAAGAGCAAGACAAAACTTCATTTTTTTAATCCAGCTCTACCTAAAATGTGTCAGGAAGAGCTGTGAGTATGGGTCTGGAATCCGAGAAACAGGCAAGCGCCTATAATATACGAAAGAATCTATCCAGAAATATGATGCTCCAAAGAGACATTGATCTACAGCTCTTAACAGCTATTCACACACTCACAGAGTGTAGAAGAGATTTTTGCACAAAAGACAGGTGCCTAGGATGACAAGATGGAGTTCTGTCATCTTTGGTGTTATTTCAATAGCTACTGCAAAATACTGAAGTGGGTTTGTAAATACCTGCTTTCTGTATGTTAACAGCTTCTTCAAAAATATGGCCAAGTGGAGGGATTCAAACAAACAAACAAACTCACTAACTTGCTCTCAACTTCAAGCAACACTTTCTAGCCTTTCAACACGATATTTAAAAAAATTAAAAAATAAAAGGTGCGATTATAAGAAGGTTGTAAATAGAACAGCCAAAATAGTAGGTGCCATGAATTCTTTGTAAAGGAATTTGTTACCTCCCTACACATCCTGATTGTTAAGATATCCCGATGTTGATTCACAATGTAGTAGTGATACAATTCTTGTCTGTTCCTAAAGAAGGGAGTTTTTTAGTCCAAAAATTCAGGGCAAATTCTGAGAATTTTAATTTGTTAGTATTTTTAACTTGTCCCTCTACCAGCTGATCTGTCATACACAAGTTTTCCTCACTCTAGACGGTACAGCTGGAATAATAGCAGGCTTGTGTACATGCTTTCCTTTCCATCTTGAAACCTGAAACTGTGGAAATCTTCTAAAGTAATAGTGGCCTGGAAAATTTCCACTATTGCTCCTACATGATGTTGGCTTCGTTGTTCATTTTGATTCTTTGTCCTCTTCTTTTTTGTACACTACGTTTTTTTTGTACATCTGAAAGGTAAAATTGTCTCGTCGCTTCTTTTCCTGGAATAACTTCTTGATGAAAGTCCCACATAGTAAGGATCTGCTGGTAAAAATGGAAAACCCACAGAAAGAATAGTCTTTAGAGATAAAAAAATACTTCTTCATGTATAGCACCATATGTGAGGAATAAATAGAAGGCAAGTGCTCTATGATTTCTTGTTTTCTTCTCTTCTTCAGGAACAACTGCAACTGTGTTTGTCAAATTAAAGAGAAATCTGTTGTATAGAAGACCATCCAACAGAGTAACAGACTTCTGAATTTGATAGGGTACTTTGATAGTGATGAGAAGAGCAGGAACTTGAGGAGAAGGAAGCAAGGAAGGGAGGCAGAATGAAGGGAAACGGAAGCAGGAGAACAGTGTTGTCGATGTAAAGTTAATCAGAGAAGAAAGTAAGACTGAAGGTCAAAGGAAGGTGACTGAGTTACTTTTAGAGGAGTTTCATAGCACTGAGAGAGGACGCAGCAGAACATGGTGGATCTATGAGAGACTATTCTAGACCAAAAATGTCATGTTTCAGCTGCCAAGAATTTGTTCTCAGTTATTCTGAGCTGTACAGTATACTGTCCCATCCCTTAGGAAGACACTGAAGGATCCCAGATTATCAGCAGCCACCTGATCCGCAGTGTTGGAAAGATGAGAAATTCATTAACAATTTTATAAGCTGGATAAGTGAAAATGTTTTCCACATACTGCTTGCATGGTTTTCAGTGGCATTAATGGATCTCATGGGTCTGCTTTCTTTTTAAACCCTGCAGAACTCCACTAAAGATGAAACAAAGGGAATCAGTCCAATTCAGAGTAGTCCTTCTCTAGCTCTGTGTACTGAAAAGAAAAATCCAGAATAACTGTAGCTGTGTGGTGGTATGGATGCTGTCGTCTAAACCATTTGGTTATTTGGTTTGCTCGTATTGAAAGAAGGCACATTTAAAAAATATCTTGGGGTTCCACAGTATGCATCCAATATATGTGTCCATGAGTAATCTACCTTGACTGCACAATAAATGATGATGGAATAGTATTCTATCCTGTTAATACTTTCACAGGCACAGGAAGAGGATATGTAGCTGATCCATTGTACTTGCACAGCTCAGGAAACCCATTTGTTCAAACCTCATCGTTACTTCAGCAGCACTTTCAATTTTGACAGATCTGGAGGACATCAAAGAATTAATTTCCTCACAAACCTCAATAACCACTTCCTCAATAGTAGATTTTCCCACCTCTGCTTGATAGGCTACTGACTTCTATTTGCCCAGTTAGCAATATTCTTCTGCAAAACAAATAGCAATAAACAGCTCATGGAATTTCTCAGATGGATAAGTTGCAGATCCATGGATGAGGCAGAGTCCTCTAATGTGTTCATGGATGTGCTTTTGTTTCAAGAGATGATTCTGCACTTACTGCTGTATTTCAAGTGCAATTGGCTCCTTCTAAAGTGAACTTGTGCTCTTAGCTCAAGAAGGTAATACACAATGGGAACATATTTCAGCTTATACTCAGCCTGCAGCTGCTTTGTTCTTGTCCAGTAGCTCATACTGTAGTTCTGGTACTGCTGGAAAGATGCTGGGCTTTTTGTCTTCTGTGATCTCAGAACTGCTTCTGATTTTCCCACTGGTGTCTGAGGCAGCTGCGAAGCAGTATACAGAGAAACAACCATGTTCTTAAAACCAGCTGTATTTCTATGCTTCACTAATAGCCGCAGTAGCTTGGTATTTTAGGCATATAGTAGCTCACCATTGCTGTGTGTGTGAAGTACCGGGCAAAGAATTCCATGATTCAAGCATATTTCCTTTCATATCCCAAGAGTGAACGGACAAGTTGTCCCAAACCACTCTACCAGTTGGAAGATAAAGCAACGTACTGTCTTTTGTGATGCTATGAATTCCTGCCTAGTTGTGGCAGATACGATCAGTTATCTGTTTTGCTTGACATTGATACAGAATAATAGTAACAGATATGTAGGGTGTGACATCAAGCTGCTAATATCAATGAGGTTGCAGGGTAGGCCCTGAAGATCAAAGCTTTGAGTTCCATGCAGTGGAGGAAGAGGAAACAGATGCAGAGCTGAGTATTTGCAGTGGATTTCATCAGTCAGCAGGGTTGTTAATGGAGTTTGTTCCCATGCATCGATATCGCAGATGGATAATGCCAGGCACAATGTGACATGTAGTATAGCAAACGGAGTAAGCAGAATCATACCAATATCTCACTTCCAGGCAAAGCAGAGGGCAAAACTACTGATGGGACTAGATGCTTATGCGAATGGCATACAGGGAGGAGCGGTTAGACTCCATTGTCTTAATTCGCCACAACTGTATGTTTTCACTGTCACTGCCTTGCAGAAAACAGCCCACGTTAACATCTGCACTGGCGGCTGCCTCATGCTTAAGCTGCCTGCCTCACCTTGTGGGTCTCAGAGGAACAGATGACTGCAAGTGTGGATCATGGAAAGGAGAGGAATAAAATGGATGAGAGCGGATTAAGTTTTCAAGGAAGACAAGATCAGTCTTATCTCAATAGCCATTCGTTTCACATCTTTACTACTTTTGTCACAGCAATACTATCAGAACAGACAAATGTTAATTTCCCTAATATTCTTTCTCAGGCTCAAAAATGAACATAATGAGGGACAAAGACTTAAATAAGTTAGAGTAATTTCCTGGATGCCAGCGACCAGAGCAGGAAGGAGTAGATAAATTCTGGTTCACAGTGAGACTCAGATACCACTGCTGGTCTTAAACACACCAACCATTAAACACTAAATCTGATTCCACCTGAGTCAGCTCAATCCAGAGCCATATGTCTGTGTTTGTGCATGATATGCCCAACCCAAAAAGACAGGCAGAATTTCTGGTCTGTGCACATCTGAGTCCGAGTGTGACTTCTGGGTTTGATCTAGATAGTGATATTCTAAAATGGCTGGATTTACCAGCCTGAGTCAGTGATGCGCTGAGAATCTTTGCCCCGTGCCTCTTTTCCTCACATATAAATACCCTCAGGTTTCCAAGTGAACTGAGGTTAGCACTTTGAGCTAGGAAATATTAACAAAAAAATAAAGCAGTAGTATATTAACTTTGTCCTGGAAGAAACAGTGCTACGATTGCAGCTGAAATCCTTGTATTTTATGACCAGGTTGTAAAGTGGAGAAGGAAGCCTTAATTTTCACTCAGATGAGGCTTGATTTCCCACGGTGACATGGATGCTTTTGCTTCAACGTAAGCACTTTCATATGTAGTTGTGCTGTATTTGGCAGTCATGATGGTAGGTACAAATCCCTGTATTATTGGCACTCCTCTGAAAACCCAAATATAATTATCAGGATACCCCGATACTATTCATGTGATAAACATTCTGGTTAGTGCTTCATCTATCTAAATTATGTAGTGTCATTTAAATAAAGGAAATGACTCCATAGTAGCCAAGACATTGGCTCAAATGCAGTAACTTTCCATAATAAGAAATACTTGAACCTCAAAAATGTGGTAGGGGAAAAAATCATGAAAATATGTTTTGAGGAAAAAGAGCCTTTAATGAATAGTTTATATGCGTAGTTAATGCCCTGACAATGTGCTAAGGCCTTTTTGCAATATTACTGCATTTAAACCAGATGACAGCCAGTTATATCACCAAAAGGAGGCACAGTATTTACGTATGCATGCAAAAATACATGTGTATATTCAAGGCAATAAAAAAATCCAACATATCTTACATTGTTAATTCCAGTCCTTGAATTTTCTTAAAATATTAAACATACATAAAAATATTTTCCTGTTCTGGAGATGGAGTGTGAGAATGCATCTTCAGAAATATATTTTACTCTGGTAAGAACCCAAATTACACAGCACTGGGGTCGTCTGACAGTCTCATGTATATGACAGAAACACAGAACTACAGAATTAGATAACTTTAGTTAGGCTGTACACCAAACCTATCCTGCTATTGTCCAAATGAGGTTATTGACTCAGAGAAGGAGCCATTGATAAAGCAATTATTGCCAGCAGCCAGATGTGTGATAGCTCATTTTTGGAAATGGACAGATGCCCCAGCATTAATGGCATGGAGATATCAAACATAAGAAATCCTTTGAATAGAGTCATAATGACAGGCAACCTTATATCAGAATCTAGTAGGTTCGATGGGTAACAATTCCTTGGAAATGGAACAGAAGAAATACATGGCTAAGAGGCCAAATAAGCATAAATGAATCTTTTAAAGGCAACAGGTATGTTACATAAGAATCAGGTTGTCCAGAAAGTTAATGTATTCTAATAATATTTTTTTTTTTTTTTTTAGCTACCAGGACATAATGTACTCCAAAGTTAGGTGCATAATTTCAGGTACATTCAGTTTATTTCCATTCATTGCACATCCTTATTGGAAAAAAACTGCTGTCTGAATATTACACTGCTATGCCAAATGTGCAATTCTATAAATCAGGCAGAGAGAGAGGGTGCCAGCCCTTCCTGATGATAAATACAGTGGCAGGAATCTACTTTGTTTTGTAATATGTAAGGCTGATTAATCCAAAGCTGTTTGCAAACTTCATTTCATACAGGATACCCCCATCCTTACAATCAGATTAACAAATCAAAGGTGCATTCAGACTTGGAGACAGGTTGCCACTTAAGTATTTCAGATACTCAGGCATTCGGTTAAACTAAGCTTGGATTAACAAGGTCTGACTATTAAAAGGGAGTTATGTTTAGGGGTTCTCTGCCTCTGCTGATTTTGAAAGCTGCACTCATGGGGTAGTGCCGTCCAGTCTTAAGAGCTCAGTGAGCTTACAGAGCTTTACAGCCTCCCTGCAAGCTTCATGAGCTTAATTGAAGATAAGTATATACAAACTCACCTTCACAGAAAGACCTCTATTTATGTGAAGGGGGAAAAAACCCAAACAAATCTCTTTATGCAGTGACTAAGCTGCATCTTTCCTGTCATCATTTATCCTTATTTTTATATAGTAGAATTTATTAGACTAAACCCCTTAATCGAGTGGAATAGATGAAAGTGGAATCATTTAACACTGTCACCTTTTGTTGTCACTTGAGACTGTCTAGGAGGTGATAGAGCCTGATCAAATTATTTGTCATGATTTGAGTAAATCTTGCCAACTGATTTAGCCCTAGTGGAAAGTGGATCTGTGAGGGTCTGGGCCAAAGTCCCTCTCTGCTTTACTTTCTGAATTTGTAAAAATGTGAAGACAGAACATTTCTAGCTGACATGCTGAAGAGTGTTCCCTTACCACCTGGAAATCACTGTCTTTGTCACTTAGAGAGACCAATGTTGCAGTGAAGAAGGAAGAAATGAGGAGCATCTCACACGAAGAACCTGGGTGCACTCATCATTGAGAAGAGGGGGGCCATTGGAGGCTGTATGCATTAAGGACTAGTGTTATGTGTAAGGGCTCTTGAGCAATGTTTAATGATGCTGTGGCTCTGAGGGGTTACTATTGGTCTGTACTGTAGCTGACACTTGTTAGACGTGAGAAACAGAAACATGGACATGGGGCAGGAACTGTGAAGAAAGATGCAGTAGAGTTTTATTGGTGTTGGTTTATGTTCAGAGTGGCAAACAGTCAGTCATTCAGCAAGAAACCCTTCACTCATCTACAGCTGTGTTGTCATACAGTTAGTGTATATACAATTGCTTCCAAGGGAGAGAGACATTTAGTACTATCATTTGTTCAGCTATTTCAACTCGTGATAAGAACTTGGTGACCATAATACAGTAACAAAAATAAATTTACAGGGCTGCTTCTTATTTATTTATTTATAATTTATTATTTATTTTTCATGCCCTTAAAATAAAACTGCCTTTCTTCAGAAATGTCCAAGTGTCCTAATGAAGGAGCATGTTCAGACGGGAAAGCTCAGAGAGACACTGAAACCTCTGCAAGATGATGAAGCTCTTCTTGGAGAGGCAGAGTATCCACCTGAAAAGTGCATGTAGAAGGTAATTCTTCCCATATATTCTCTCTCTAGACTATTGGCATCTGGATAAGGAGATTCAAAATGCCACATATTGGTCAGAAATGTAGCTATCCCATGCTGTACAGCTAACTGGAATTCAGCACAACTGTTATTTGCAAGCAGTTGCTCTCTGGTCAGTTGATAATTTACATATTGGCAGTTCATGAGAATGTTCATTATATAAAATGAAAGGCTTACTTAAAGATATGTTTAAGAATTTTTTGATTTGCAATCTATGTTAATGCAACGAAAGAAACAAAAGCGGAGGAAAAAAGAAAAAATCAATCTCAGAAATATTTGGAAATAAAAAATATTTACAGAAGTAAAGAGAAGTTATTTTAGTGTGCTATAATCTGAAGACTGTCTTCATTCTCCATCCTGACATAGTTTAAATAAAGATAATATATGAGACCATGTAAGAATGACTGGATATTTATTGTTTATTTTCTTTTACACAAGTGAAAGTCATAGTTATGATAGGATCAATTGAAATCTCAGCTGCTATTATTCCTTCTACCAAATCTTTGTTGCATTAAACTCTTATTTTATGGGTGAATATACATCACAATTATGGAATTAAAGAAGGTTTGGAGATATTTGAGCTAGAGAAAATGTGGGTGCTAGGAAGGCTGGGTGGCCTGTTTCTGCTAGTTAATACTGGCCCCCTTCAAAAAAAATTTTTTTATTTCCTTATGGAACAGATTGAGAAGGACAGCAGAAGGCCAAGTCCTTCTGTATCTTCCTTTCTAAATTACTCCTGAATTCTTGCCACTTCTTTTTAGGGGAGAAAGAGCTACAGAGGGAACAAAGTGTATGTCCTGCCTTTGGGTAGTACATCCCGCAGTATCATGCTTTCATCCATATCAGAACTCTTTACTGTCATCTCAAATTTAGATTTTTGTCTCAAGAAGCAGACCTTTTCTTATGCAGCCATCACTGAACCTCACAGAGTTAAGGAGGAAACCAATGGTTTATTTTATTTTCTGTGAAGGCCACTTAAGGTCCTTGGCTACTTCATGAATGCTTTCTGTAGCATCAGCAGTAGCGCTGTTTCTACTCACCATTTCTCTGCAAAAGTCCCACATACGAGGTTTATCTGCCCTTTATTAATGTTATTTCAGTGCATAATTTTTGCAGGTCAACAAATTTGTTCTGTGACAAGAGGAGTTCCAAAGTCTGGGTCTCCTCACAAGATTTGTCTAAATTAGAAAACCCTATTCCACTTAGGTTCGTGGTTGGACTGACCTCTCCCTGTCTTTTGCTGTCCTTGCACAATGCATTCTCTGTCTTTCCCTCTCACTTAATTTTATATAAACCGTCTCAGTGAAGTATCCCACAAATATAAACACTGAAAATTTACTCTGCTTAAAATTCTGTGGTTAATAAGGTTCAAAATAATATGCTGCTCTCGCTGCTTGTTAGCAATGTACAGGTGTAATACAGGTCTCCTTACCTCTCAATGACTGTAAGTTAACACTTAAAGGACGATCAAAACAAAACAGATACAAACCAGAGCCAGTTGCAGTTGTTCTGATTAACATTATATTTTACAGTTGTTATACAAACAATTAGTAGGAAAAGACTACAGCATCAGTTCTGTTGGCAGGGGAAGGCACAGCCATGGCCAATACAATCCAATTAAAGCATGTCTCCAGTATGCAGATGAACAGCAAAAGTGCAAATCAGAACATATCACTACACTGCCTTCCCCAAGACACTGCAAGACTGAGCCTGAGAGATGTGGAGAGCACTGTAAGGAAGAAAGGAGATATACTGCGAAAAAGGACCACAGAGGGTGAGGGATGTTGTGAAGACAAAGTGTCTTGGGGAATTAACATGGCTCTCATATAATTTATACAGTAACATATGAACATATGAAGATAACATATGAAATTTCTGTCCCAGAAGAAATTTTAAAATTTAAAAACTACTTTTCAGCCAGAACAAGAACAAAGAATTGAAATTTATGAGTTTTCCAATAACTAAATTTCTCAACACCCTCACACACTTTCCAAAGAATATGAAAACAAGTTTACAGCAGCACTTCATTATTAGCCTTATTCCTAATTTGCTACATAATGTGTCAAGTATTGAAATGAAGTTCCATGATCTCAATGAAATTAAACATTTCCATAACTGTGCATGAAAGATTTCCATGAAATCAATGCATTCTACTAGAACATGTTGACTTGATTGAGTCACCATTTTCCAGTGGTGTGGTTTTTTTTTAAACCGAAACCACTGCTGTAATATGTTTTCTTATTTTTCAATTGCCCAAATTCATAAAGTCTGTGACATTTGTTGAGTTTCCAGTTTGACCCAAGAAAATAAAAAACTGCAAGAGACAAAGAGACAAATTTCTAATGAACTGTAAACCTGCTAGAGAATTGGCTGAATTCTAAATCATATATGTTTCTTGTTATCAAAACACAATATCTCTTGATTATCTATAGTATCATTTGTAGAGTGATGAAGTGACAGTACTTGTTTCTAAAAAAAGAGTCTTGTTCTAATTAAGTATTACATTTGTAGGGCTCTCTCATACACTTTATTTACTCAAGTTTTTTAAGGCTTAGCATTCTGACATGCAGGACAGTATACAAAACACTAGAAGCAAGCAACACATTAAAACACACAGACAATGCAAGAATTCACTGCTTCTTTGGCTTATCATTAAAAGGATCCAGAAACAAAGCTCAGTCCAAAAATGCTGGAATGAGATGTGCTTTGCATTTTTTCACAGAAACCTCCTGAAATAGATTAGCAAACACAAAAGGCTGAGAAATAATTTACAAAATCAAAGTAAAAAAATACAGGACAGACCAAGGGCAGGCACATTAGCTATATTCTTCATGTTAGGAAGAATAACTTTAAGTTCATTTATTAGGTGAAAGTTCTCAAAGCTCAGACTGTTATTTTCTCATAGGGCACTGCTTACTGACAGATTCAACATGCGGACTGCATTTCTGCTGGATTTGATAAAAATACAATTAAAATGTTGTACAGGGGGGTACGCCAAGTTGGCCTGCATCCTAGAACCCACTCCAAGCAAAACCTTGAGGAATATATTGTACAAGAAAAGGTTTGTCCCCTGGGATTACCTCCCACTTCCTTTAACCTGATATTTTGCTCATCCTATTATGAGATTCCTCAGAGGGGTGAAACACTAGATTGCCTCATTAAGACTCATCATTTACAAGATGTTGACAAATGCTGGCATTTATCCTGTTGTCATAATAAATGTGAGAAAATGACCACTTGGCAATAAGTGATTCTATGCAATTGCAGGTTGTAAAATACAAGAATATAAGGGTCTGTGGATAATATATCAGTATCATTATGTAGCATCTCTAAGCAGATTCTGCATGCATTGTAACAAATCTAGGCTGAAATAAATAAGAACGGACAGCTTCTTTTTACAGAATTTTCCACATATGCATCCCAAACATTAATTAAGAAAAATGAGAGAATAGTTTTAAACCCCACACAATAATGGAACAGTTATTATCAATCTTACTGGATACCTCAGCATGAATACCCAGCATCCATATTGTCCTTGTTGACAGCCTGAAAACTCTGTGAACTCAGTTTGCCTACTGCTCTCATCTTCTCTGTGGCTGATGGCAGCATGGCCTTTCTTAACAAGGGTCATCTTGGCCACTCCGAGCTAATGGTACATTTGAGGTCACCACAAGAGGATGTATCACAACAGAGACTGCTGGGACAGGTTTGGGTGTGAGAGAAGTGTCCTTCTGAGTCTATGCACAAGTGTTTTGAGAAGTGGAAGTTTCCTTTCTTTGGGAACATCAGCAGTGTGGTCACAAGGTAGTCCTGTAGGCAAAAGTGTACGTTGGAGACAGAACCATAAGCCATAAAAGCAGACCAGAATAAACACAGAGACATAAATACCTGAGGACGAATACAGTCCTTATTCATAAAGCTTCATTTTCAAATTCTGTGTTCAGCTCGATGGCTCTGAACCCTGCAAGGACTTCAGTCTTCTCAGATGTGTCAGGTTCTGCATATGCATCTCAGTTTTGACCATTTTAAGAAAACTCTATCAACCATAGGTTTTGTTTTCCTGCAGCTAATTCTAAACAAAAGCAACAACTGATTATCTTAATTATAATAGCTTTATTAATAGATAACAAGTGTCTTCCTTGTGAGATAAAATCAGTGATATTGTTAACAGTCAGAATCAAAAGTGACAATAACTCAGTTGCCAAGGGTGTTTGTTGAGTTGCAGGTGGTTGGTAGCTCCATCCTACTTGACACTGCCTGAAACACTGCTCTTGTGGTGATTGTGGGGCTCCCGAAGAATCAGCAAAATTGCTTTGTTACCAGAATTTACAACCCCTAATTTGACAGTATCTAAATTCTAACTGGGGAGTTCAAAAGGAGGGATGTAATTCATTGCTTCCTGTTTCTGTCACTAGTCACTGTTGCTCACCTTGTGTTTCTGATGGTTTGACTTATTGTGTGTGTTTGTGTGTGTTATTTGAAACACAGAGTTTAGGCATTGCCTGTTGGAAGGTGATGCCCTTTGGTCCACATCTTCATTTGGTTATTGATGTAGAGATAATCCCCTCTCCTTGCCTCACCTCTCCTAGCCTCGCCTTGCCTCTCCCTCGCCTCTTTATACCTCTCAGTCTGTTAAAGACTTAACATGGAATACTACAGCTTGTGGCCAAATAAACCCAGAGTAGAGACAAAAAAAAGGAAAAAAAGCACAGTTCTGAACAGACCCTTACATTCTTTGGAGAACACTATACTTTTGAAGTAAATACTTTTCAGCACTAATTATGTATTAAGTATATATATAATCTAAGGGATTTTGGCCATTGAGATAGAGGTTCTCCTCTTCTTATTTTCTCCTCAGCTACAGTTTCTCCTTGTGTCACAGACTGTCTCAGCTCTACTGGATCACTTAGATGTTCACTGTGAACATTCGTTATTACTCCTTTAGACCTGCGGTCATCTTATATATGGTATGATGTTTTCCCAGTCACAACACCATAGGGTGTGAGTTTATCATGCTGTCTCCTTGCATTTGTACTCCTCTATTTTGTTTATAGTATATTTAATTGAGTCCTGGACTCCCAATCTGCATTCATTAGACACAGAGCAGATAAACACTTGTAAAGACACAATTAAGTCACAGCCAGGTACTGGTGTTTTCCTCCCCACTGACTTTACCTCTGCTGAATGCAGTTCATTAACATTTCCATAGTTTTTGGTTACCCCATATTGAAATTTAACTCTGTATTTACTTATTTGTTAGCTTATTGCTTGTTTGAAACCTCACTGCTCACTTGTTTTGTCAGATATACAGTGATAACTCCATGCACTACCAGCCAATGGAATCTGAATGCCCCAACTTCAGTTTTTCGTAATGGACTCAAATATTTAACTGTGTTCTAAAAGATATGTTTTTCCTTGCCCTGAGCAAACTCGAATGCACTCACAGAATAACATGCAGAAATGCGTGCAGTATTTACTGATTTCTCCACTGTAGAGCACAAGTGGAAAATGTTCAGCACTACTATTCCAATGAGCATTATTACCACAATCTTACAATGCTAAGACCAGTCAGAAAGTGGCTTCTTGTAGAGCATATTGTTGAATAACATACTGATCGGGAGCAGACTGTTGTAATGGGTTGTCTTTGAGTCCACCATATTAAGGTTGCCTTTTAAATCAGTAGTATTAGGGATTGAATTTATATTTGTATTTTGGATGCGCTAGCTTACTACACCACTGAGAGTGCCCTTTTAAAGTGGCAAGGCTGGGCTGTGGAGGGATACTGAAGGTGGGTCCCAAACTTGAAGCACTATGATGCAGAGTTATACGAACTATGCAGCTAAATTTCTCCAATGATCTACATCAGTATCTCGGCATAGTGCTCTGTGGAGCTATGGGAGCTATAGAGCAGCTCATGGAGTGAGCTTATGTATATTTCTACATGGCAAAGCATCTTGTGATGTGGGAATACCTAGAGAAGCTGGGCATTATGAATGATACTGAAATGTTTGCTCTTATAAGAGAAAGTGTTTCACAGAGTAAAGGATGGGAGGACATTTTTGTTTGTTTGTTTTTCTGCTTGGGGAAATTTAAAAACACAAGCAAGTAATGTTTCACTAATTTTGTAAAACTATAAAAGTATCAGTCTCTAAGAGTGAGCTTTTTCTGATCAGGATTTTTTTGATGTAACTGTGTGGAGCTCCACAAAGTTTCTATTTACGTCAGTAGAAGAGCTCCCATTGAGTTTAGGGGGAGCAGATGCTGGTTCTTTGTGACCTACCAATGCACCTGAAGCAGATGTTCATAACCATACAGTGGTATGTGCCCAGTTCGTGCCTCATTGCTAATTAACCAGTCATCTTTCTCTTCTAACACACCCTAGATCAAGTACACACCTTTTTGACTTCCTTTTTGAACCTGTAGACTTATTTTGCAAACACCTGTAAGTAAAGGATAATGAAAAAAAGTAAATTTTACAAAAACAAATAATGACAATATAAATAAAGAAAACCAGTTTGCTGACATAAAAGAAAGCTAATCAACCATCTGGAGGTGTGCAAAATCTTTTGTGAATGTGGTATAAAAACTGAGTGTGATCTTTTCTCCTGAGTTTACCAGTTTGTGAAATAATGCATTTGTCTTTCTTTTTCATCCTGAATTTTTTATATTCTTTCATTCAGAGTGAAAACCAGTTCTAATGCCCATGACATGAACTGCTTCTGGAATTTCTTCCTGACAGAGTATATTCATGATACAATGTTCTTGTATATGGTATATTGTGAAATATGAGCATATTCATATTCTTGGTAGTAGTAATAATAATAACAATGCAGACTACTACTGTAATAATAAATATGAATTAGAACAGCGGTTAAATAGGGTTGGGTTTAATTATAGGTTGCCCCAGTGACCTAAATTTCAGTGGGGTTTGGTTCTATGGTTTAGGGTAGTCTCCATTAAATATAGGAAAATCCAGTTAATTAATTAGCCCTTAGTGTTAAATGAGTTTTTTAAGCCTGAGAGACAAGGGGAATGTGGGATTTGTGGGGACTTGACAGTGAACATTTAATGATGTTAAACCCAAAGTGACTGTTAATATACGCTATGGTACCTGAGAGTCAGAAGTGCAGTCAGAGAGATAAATGCAAATAAAGCACCAAGTTTCAACAGGAAATGAAGAATATTAATTTTCTGTGGATATTCAGATTTCTTTATATGATTTAAATTTTTGTTGATGGTTACAGTATCAGGGCCCCTCATTCTCTTACTGTACAGAAGACACAAAGAGTGACAAGAAATGTTATGCACAATGTAAGTGAGTTGACTTTTTCTGAGAATTTGTACCATTCTTTTCCTGGTTGATTTGTCAGTATGTGGAAGAGCTGTTTATGAAGAGCTGTCTTTGGGAAAGGGACGCTTCTTACTGTCACCTTCACATCTCTTCATTCTGGAGCAATCTCTGCAAGATTCAGTCCTAGGTTGCATCAGAAGCTGTCCTAAGGCTGCTCTTTTCTGCTGAGTGGATTTTTAGATTCTTAGAGGGCCTCTCTCTCATCTTATCATATAGATACCTGTATGTGTATTAGGGCTTTTTCATTCTTCCACCTGTCTTACTTTACCCTCACAGCAGGCTTACTTAAAGGTGTAATAATATTGTGTAGATTGGTGGGACACTGAGGGTGGAACCAGCCCTTCCTGGTCCTTCTCACCTTGCTGGAGCTCCCCCTATGCTGCCCAGGGTCCAGGCCTCCATGTCAGCCCACTGGGCCAGACAGCCCCTACCCCAGTGGAGACACAGCAGAGCATGTCTCCAGGTCCTCACAGCCCTGCCCTGCCTGGCCACGGGCCCTGCCAAGCCAGGCCCCTCACAGGCCCACATCCTGGCCCAGCCCTGGCCCAGCTGCCCTCCCCATTGCCCTGCCTGTCCATCCTGGGCTGTGTCTGACCACAGTTACCCTCACCAGGTCTTATCCTGACTCCAGTGCTGGCCTCACCCCGAGATCTACTTCAGCTCCTGGTTTCTCAGTCTACAGGAAGTAGCTAGGCCTCATTGCCCACAGACATGGCTCATGCTTGTCCCCGGCAAATATAACCATGTTTGTTATTTTTGGTTTTATTCATGTCTTCCCATTTTTACACACCACACCACCACAATACTGTCAGGAGTTATTTATGGCCAAATACTGACATAAATGCAAAGTGGCATTCATCATCTTTAACTTTGTGCATCTACAAAGTAGCTGTTGCCATTTTGGTTAGTCATTCTAGGTTGCCTTCCTCTTCAGGGGCAATAGGTGACCAGACTTCATTTATCTGGCCTATATCAGCAATTTACATTGGGATACAAATTGTAGGACTGTATAAATGGCACAAGGGTAAGTGGGAAGCATGTAGAGGATTTGGGCTCTTCTACGCTGCTTCTCCATTCCCTTGGCCCCTTGAGGCTGCACTACATTTCTGGAGCCTGGAAAACGGCAGGCGTATTCCCAAAGTAAGTGGTTATGAGTAGCTCCCTGACAGCCACTTCTTTCTATACTGTATTTAGCCCTTCGTGATTTTTATTTCCAGCTTCCACTTGAACCTTATGCTAATTCTATGCAACATGGGTAGTAGGTATATTTTTTTTATCAGTTTGGTGGAGGGACAGTGATCAGGGACCTCTTGAGATGACAGTCTGTCAGATTGTAAATCAAGGAAGATCTCTCCCTTAGCAGCTACAAACATTAAACAGACTAATGAATCAATGTTTTAGACCATCCACTCTGGGGAGCCTTCAGTTAACTCCCAGCACTGTTGGTCAGGTCAGATAACGCTCTTTTCTGTCAAATGGTAAGTTTCCCTATGTGGTAGTGTGCGTTCATCCTCCTTTGTGTGAGCCGTAAAAACCTGACAGAGGCAGATGTCAATCCATACTGTTGTGACATTTCCTCGTTCAACTCTAAAACTTTGTGAGGACATTTCACCATCCAGTAACTGCCAAGAGAGCAGAGGCTGTGTTTGTTCATTTTGCAGAAATCAGTTTAGAAGTTAATCTATTTTTTTTTTCCTTTATTAAGCAACACTTTCTGTTGAAGAGTGAGCTATCCTCTCTTCCCAAAGCACCCAGGCCTTTCTTTTTTATAATATTTACTGTCTTTAGGGCACTTCACCCACATCTTTGTTCAGTCTTTTAACATAAATAACACCACACCTGTAATTTTATTCTCAGCTGCAATATTTTTTTAGGCTAAAATCTTTATGGAGATTCTGTTTGCTTTGGCAACAGTTCTGTGGTCCTGAAATTCTCATAAATTACAGCATATGTACTTTGTAGCAGATGTGCTGTTTGAGTTCACATATTCTGTTTATGTCTCTGATAACTGAAGCACTGGTATTTAAAAAGAACCTTCATACTATTAAAAAACCACCTATGAATGTAGAGAACAATATATTTCTGTTGATGTGTAATATACTGAAGGCACATACCATAATTTTTTTTTTTTTAAAAAGGTTATTTTAAATAAATAATCTGTTAGAATTTTTTAGCAGGAAAAATACTTAGCTGATACTTTTTGAGAACCAAAATGTTGTGAGCAAGTAATACTCAAATTAGTAAATGCACTTCATTCAGCACTTCCTCAGTGATAATTTTTGTTCCTTGAGTCAGTAAATGAAGAACCTTGTCATCTTTAATTTGATACTATTTAAAAACACAGACCTGTAACTCAAGAGATCCAGTGATGAAACAGGAAAATAAATGACTGTATTAAAAATGTCACTGCCCAGATGGTCCCATATAGAAGTTCTGATCTGAGTACTCACTAATTAAAGAGAAGGTGACTGGAATCTAAATTTATCTTCTAATTTTATATCTGACCCTTATCTACACATGAAGGGCTTGAACACATTTAGTTTTTGAACATAACCCAAAAAAGCACTTAAGCAGGTGCTTAACGATAAACTGATGTTTGACTCCTACTACCATAAGTAGAGATGATTTCCTGAATGTAGACCATAGAGAAATTTCAAAGCTAGGTTCTAATTTTGCCAGTTAAGGGAAACTGATTGTGATTTATGTATTTGAAGTTATTTTCCTACAAAGATATTAAGTTTTCAGGCATTTTATGTTTATGGCAGCTGGCAAATACTTCAAGATACACTGAAATCCTTTCATTAATAGCAGAAGAGTTATCTACAAGGTAAACCAGTTTACTGTGATTCTTCTACCATGTTACAGAAGTACTGGGTATTTTGGTTGAGAGAAAATTGCAGTCTGTACTGTCTTATCTTACCTACTGGTAGTAGCATATTCATGATTTTAAAGATCAGAGCTCATAATTTTGTTTCATTTGCATCTGTGTGTGAAACCACTTTCAGAGAAAGACATAAGATTGCTAAACTGAACTTCAAGAAGAGAGGCTCAGATACAGTTTATTCCGTAGGAAAAGCTAAGTTTTTGCTGAAGCATCAACTGAAAGATGGAATGAAAATTAGTCAAGGAAACAGGCAAAAAAGGTCTTAAACCTGATAGATGTCTTTCGTGACAAGCATCACAGTTCTTGTCGTGGGTAAACAATCTCGAATCAGGGAATTTTTATTTTATTTATTTTATTCCTGGTTCATGAAAACTTCTAATCAATGATTGCTTATTGAGAAAAGAACCCATCAGCAAGTGAGCACACTCTTAGGCAAACACCTACAGAAAAGTAAAGGGATTCCTTCTTTCTCTGGGCTCACATTAAATCAAACATCTTCTCCCTCCCTTCCCAATCTCTTTTTCCTGTATTTTTGCTGTGCATTACACCCAGACCACCCCAGTTCCTTCAGTGAGGAAATGTGTGGCACAGAAGACACTGGATTTTTTGCTTAATGGTTTTTGCTTCTTAATGGTTTTCCTCTGCCCTAGCATGGGTCACTCACAGCTGCAATCCATTAAGGGTGTCCTCACCCTGATGAGTGTCCTTTACTTGGCTATAGGTCACAAACTGTCACAGTCCCTTGATGGTGTTCCTGTCCCCACTGTGGGTAGCCCACAGCTGCAGTCCCTTGGGGGTGTCTCTTCCCTGTTGTGGGTCATGCATGACTGCAGTCCCTAGAAGGTACCCCCTCCATCATGGATTGCCTCCAAGGATGTATCTCCAGCCATGTCGCCAGCAGTGTCTCCTCAGTTGTCTCTCCCTCTACATGACTCCTGTTGCATGTTGCCAAGGGCATCTCTCCATGTGTTTCCTGCCCCTCATGGCTGCAGCTTTTACATAAATGTGTCAGAGCTGGGATGTGGGGTGCTGCCTTCAAAGACTGCAGTTATGGCACCCAGTGGGCTATTTATATTCGTTTCACAACTGACTGGACCAGACTGTGACTGTCACAAAACTGTTCCTGGCTTCTTCCCACACAGGGCACCTTCCTGCTACCCAAACTCTGCCAGTTATGCCCAAGGTAATGGGCTTTTTATCCAGATCCTGGTTCTCTGTGAGAAGGTTTTTCTTCATACATGTGGCAGAAGAGTCCAAGAGAGGAGTTCATGACCAAGTTATCTTGTGGGGTCTACGGGGAAGGGTTCATGCTAAGTAAAGAGGAAGCAATTCTGATGTCATAAATTATTTTATACTCATGAGCACCTTGGAGACAAGAGAGTCCATCTGCAACAGAATTTTATAAATTTCACTAAAACATTTTTTTGTAGATCTGTCTTTATAGTGGTATGCAACAGGGATACAAACCAGAGGTTTAAAAGAAAGATATCCCACAAAACAAGCACAGCTGGAAGATATTCAGTGGAATCCCCAGCATGTTACATGTGTCACCCTGGAAAAATATATCAAAATACTTTAAAAGTTTCCAGAGATTTTTCTTCTGTTTTACTAATACTTATTTGTGTTACAGTTTGCATGCATTCATCTGCCTGTGCAGAAGCCATTGGTGGGGCTTTCACTGGCTGTCTCCAAGCTTGCAGAGATAGCACGCAGCCTAAGAGTGTAAACGGGAGTACAGACGAAACTCAAAACCTTCTTTACATGGCAATGACCATATTTTTTGCATTTCCAATTTAAAACAACATAGCATTCTCATCTTTGTATTGTCTTCATAACAAACTACTGTTCTTGGGTTTGTTCCATATTGTTACACCTGTGTATGCATGCACACACAAATCTACTACAATATTTTGTCTGATCCTAACCCAGCTAATAGTTGCCCCTGCATGTACTAATGAAATGAGCACTGATTGAGAAAGGAAGTATGCTAAGAAAAGGAGGAAGGCAGCCATGGCACAGTAAACTGTTCAAAACCATCTTGTCACTGATGACCTCCTGTCCTCTTCTGTCTGCACTTGCTTACAGACTTTCTGGCCATTCAGTCCCTTTAATCAGGCCTCACTCCAGTCACACATTTTAACACCTCTCAGTACATCTGAAAGTCCAGCTGTGGGGTTTCTGTGGTCTTGCAGGGGGCTAGCCTGAAGGGTGCTTGCACAAGGACAAAAGTGTCTTTTGGGATCCCTGTCATGATCCTTAATCCTTGTCCTCTTCATGCCAAGAACAAAAGGAACTAGACTGGACTGTTATGTTCTTTATTAAACCAACAAGATCTTCATCAACTAGTTTCGGGAGGGTCAGTACTGTAGCCCCACTGTTTTCATGTGGCTTTCTTTTCTTACTGAAGTGGATGGGAGGAACCCGTCTACCCCAGCTGCAGGGGATTGAATGTGAATGCAACTGCTTTAGCTCCTTACCCCATGAAAAAGAAGGCTGCTGCCTTGTTCCAATGAGTTGGGGAAGAATGATCAAACAGCAACTGGCTTAAAACCAAAAAAAAATAGTAAGAAAGAAAATTGAACATTTATATTGGACTTTCATACACTGCTAACATCAAAGATGGCTGGGCAAGGGTTTCTTGAAACAAATAATGAACTAATGCAAATATAAAAGACCAAATCAAGGACCACAAAACAATTTTTTGCCTCCTGTGTATCCCATTAAGAATCCTGCTGCTTCCATAAATAGTGTTCTTAAATCTTGAGATTTAAGTGTTAAAAGTTTAAACTTAGCCTACAGGAAAATCTCATACTTCTATAGGAAGACAGACTAGATGAACAAGCATAAGGTTTTTGACAAAATATTACGAGTGCTTAGTACTATTTTTCTCACTGATATACATTTTGTTCAGGGTGTCAGCATATAATGTTCAATAAAACATACAGGTAGTTCTGACTGAAGGTTTATCTACTCATGGGTAGGTTTTGAGAGTAATGGGATGATGCTTAACAGCCCTAAGAGCAAATATGGCTGGTTCAACACACTGTTGTGACAGTTGCTGCCTAACTGGGCAGCTGCTTCTTGCTCCAGTTCTAGAGTGTGGAAAAGACTTTTCTTCTTTCCAACTCCTTGTTAACAAGCAGATCAGCTGGGAGAATATTCATCTCAAGTTTAGCATATGTTAATGCAACAAAGCAATTCCATTGGTTTAAAGTGCCCACAGTGGCAAATACTGGAAACTTGCTGGTCATTGGACAGTAGAGAATGAGATTCTGGTCCTACTAAATTTTATGAGAATGTTATAATTTTACTGGAGTTAGGATTTCATCCTATACTCTAAAATGAAATCCAAATCAAATTGTTCTAGAAAGTTAACTGGTGGTTACATTACTGTCTTAATTAAAGTCTCTATTAATCTTTCTTTCGTAAGATAGGAATCAAATAATTACATATTAAACATTTGTGTTTTAGTGTAATGCACAGGAAAAGGTAAAGGCATGAACTGAAAAGTAAAGGTATTTTCAGGTTTAAAGAACCATGTGATCTGCATATCACTGCATGAACAGGGAAGATAAAGGACCATATCAAAGATCTGTAATTGGATTAGAAAATGATATAATCATATGGCGTCTTTATTCTTTAGATTAAGCCATTGTCTGTCAGATAAAATAAAAAAGAACAGGGAAGAAAAGGGGAATAAAAAGAGAAAGAAACCCCTCTTTCATTTTTCTTAAAACAAGACAAGACAAAACAAAACAAGGAATATTCAGACAGTGGAAGATGGGACAACCTGATAGCAGCATAAATCACACCTCTCTCTTAAGATAAGATTGGTATTCACTTTTTGTAATAATTAGATTAAACAGTGACAAACTGATTGCTTAATTCCAGTCACACCTGCTGCAGTAGCACCACGCTAGTTCCATCGTCTGGGATTACGGCCCTTTATATTCTGCAACTTTCTTGTAGACCAGCTGAATTGTCAGAATTACTGACAGAATTACTCCAGCTGAATTGGCACTGTGTATGTGATCACTGGCATCTGAGAGAGCATCCTGTAAGCATATCACCTAAAGAGCTGGAATCTCCAGGTGTATTTATATTTTGTTACCTCATATACCTTATACACACCACTAGGTAACATAAGGCACATGTGGTGGGGAGAGTCTGGGTAGAGAGTTGAAGCTTAGTTCATGGCCTTCAGTAGACTTCCCTCGAGAATGCCTACAGCTATGTTCTCCCCAGCAACATCACAGGTGTGGAATGCCTCTCTTCCCTGGCAAGCCTTGTTACGACTGGTTGGAAAGATTTGATGAGAGTTCATGTGAGATCAGAGAGTGGAGAAGAGGGTGTGGTGTGCTGGAGGGTGGTCCTGGCTGTGGTGTCAGACTGCAGAGTTCTGGGGACTGGGGATCTTGAAGCTGGGTGTAAGCTGGAAGTTGTATGAGGGAGGGGACCTGCTTACAAAGTAGGATGAAATTAGCTGGGAGCTGAGGTAGTAAAGAAGTCATAGGTTTGTAATCTTGGTTTGGAGAACTGTATGGAGTATGGCTAGAGGATGTGGCAACTTGCCACATGATTTTGGAAGGTGTCTTCTAGAAGCAAAACATTTGCCCTTTATCTGAGCTCTGTAAGCGCATAGCACGGGTAACAGAGAAAAACAAATGCAAGCAGCACCATTCCTGCCAAAGCACGTTCTTTGGAAAGTACATCCCCCTGCAGTGAAAGTGGACCCTCCTGGCAAGGCTGGAGATGTGGCAATCTTTCTGCATTAATGAGGAGCTGTTAACCAAATACATAAATAAGTCGAAAACCACAAGAACAAAATCTCACTGTTTCCATATGTCTCTTGGCTACATCTCTTTAGTGGTTGTGCTGCTGAAACTTCTGCATATTATATGAAGTCTGTTAACTATGAGTTAGATATGAATGTAACCACATATATTGTTGATTTTGACACAACCCATGAAACCACCCAAAACGAGAGCCCTGAAATAATGCCTGAGAAAGTCATTGCTAAATTCAGTAAGTTCCACATTGCCCCTGTGGGAAAAGATAAAAACTCGGCAGGAAGGGAGCATAGTAAAGGAAGAAAAAAATATCCCCCACATGCAAACAAAGACAGGAAAACACACTGGCAAGTTTCTATCCTATTACAGAAGCATAACTATAATCTTTCCAGTAAAGTGATGTTATCTACCAAAGAGGGGCAGGAGCTATCCAGAAACTCACAGTCTGTCATTGAGTATGTTCATAATAAGTGAAATAAGCCGACTTGTGGATTTACTTAGGTATGACATCACTGACAGCCAATTAGAAAGTTCCACTTGTGTCATTTCATAATAAAGAAAAGACTATTCAGCACTCACTGCATCAAAGAATGCATGTCACAGAGATTTGCACAGAAATGGGTTGATTAATTTTTAATGAATTATACCAGGAAAAGTTTTCTTGTATAAATTGCTGTGAGAATACCCATGATAACCCATGCTTGAATAAAGGGTTTCTGCATATGTAGGTTCTACAGATACAGAGACACAGAGCAAAACTGAACTAAAAATGGTGCTACTCACCCTAATCTATCCAGTTCATAACAGCAGTAAAATCAGCGTGGGGTACACAGCAGTTCAGGTTTTAAAAGCCATTTTATTCACTGGAATTGTGTCCCTTAACTAACAGAATGCTCTCCAACCGTCTTTATTTTCAGTTTGAGAGTGGATGTCACTCTTGAAAATAGGCCTTTGCTGAATGTGGCCGGGGCTCAATACAGCTTTTAAGTTATGTAACCCACCCTACATGCCTTCAGACTTTGTGACCAACTAGTCTTTTCTTGCGTGGGAAGACATGAATTTATCAATCAGCTGATGCACAGGCTACTGCTAATCAGAGGATCCTTCTGCTCCAAAATTCATAGAATCACAGAATAGTT
>NW_010241879.1:15629-17162 GCF_000690775.1 Eurypyga helias | reverse complement strand
TAGTTTTAGAGTGTCTGAAGGGAAAGGATGTCTATATTTGAATTTGAAAACTTTTGTCAAATTTTATCTGCACCATAACCTACCTGAATTTAAAGCAGTATTGTTATTAAAAAAAAAATCCCTAGAGAAAATTATTCTTAATCTTATAAAGTAATATATTTTCCTGTAATTAGTTTATGTTGCAAAATCACTCAGAATCTCAGGACCACAGAATGAGGCCTGTGCTAATACTTAAAAAAAAAAAAAAATGTTTATTAGAGACTAAACTGTCAGTTCAACTAAAATTTAGTTGCCCCACACTCAAACAAACCCTGTGTTTAGAGCTGCAAATAACTCCACACATAAGTAAACATTTACAAGTGAATATGGAAATAATGGGTTCCTTAGGGAATAGTGCAGATTTTTGCACAACATCACTAACACATATTTAAAGTTTCACACCTAGTCCCTGATGGACTGTCTCAGTCACAATCAATCTTTAATTTATTTTCCTCCCCTATTGTATCCACACAGTGACATCTCACCCACTTCACTTACATATGGTTTCTCCTCTGACTAGAAGGCAGCACTTTATTCTGTTGCATGCCGAATGTCTCAAATTGGTTTGCTTATAAACTAGCACAGAAGTGTCCCTTCTGATTTATTTGAATCAGTGAACATGTGTATTCAGTGGTTTAAGAGCACAGGAAGAGAGGCTTCCACTCAACTTACACAACACAACAAAAGGACAAAGGGAAGGTAAGGCAAGTCAAGGAAACTCATTTGGTAGATTATTGAAATCTTTATCTTTTTATCCTCCAAAAGGTATTATAGGTGTTATGCTCACCTATCTTACTACTAACATCTCCTCTTATTGTTTCCTCAAAGCATTTTAGAGCCTTTTCTGAAAAAGTGCATTTATATTGTTGTCCATAAGATATTCCAAAATTGTGAAATTATCATAATTATTTTGATTCTGCATTATCTGAACTTTTTCTTCTTTGAAATATGCAATTTCTAAGATTGGAATGTTGTGACTGTTGCCTTCTTGTTGAATGGACTTCGAATAATGAAGCATTCCACATACATATATACGACAACATTTTAAATTTCTCTTAAGACATTCAAATTCATGAAAGCAATGTTGGAAGAAATCCTTAGTCTATGCCGCATCCTTGACAGGACAGTTGGTAAGCTTCAAACCTAAAAATGGAACACAGGCTGTTCCAAACTGTTTTCCTATTGCCCCATAGCATCTTAAGCCAAGTTCATTTCCTCTGGGGTAGAAGAAAAACTGTCCATTCTGGTTTTTTCTGTTACTAAGAAATTCTGAGCAATTAAATACAAGATTTTACCCTTGATTCTGTCAATTATGAAATGGGAAGTTGGATTATTTTGTGTCAGACACTATTCAGTAATGAGCCTGCCTGAGAACATTAGCTGACCAGATACTGGTCATCAAAGAGCATCACAGCAGAATGTCCTTGGGAAGAAAACTCTGATAGATGCAGTATGGATTTAATGAAAGCAGGAATTAGATGGGAATATATATCC
>NW_010241879.1:0-15598 GCF_000690775.1 Eurypyga helias | reverse complement strand
AGATGAATAAATATTTCATGTTCTCCCCAAAGAACTATTTTTCCTTATTATTAATTTGCACTTATGATTAGTAACCAATTAACCTCCTCCTCAGTTTCCTACTCTCACTGTACAATAACCAGCTCTTGCACAAGAAAAGTTTCTCCAGTGAATGCAAGCCCCCTGCCTTATTATTTTCACATTCATTATTCCAAACCAAGGTAATAATAAACAAAAAAAATTTGAAAAAACCCCCAAAACAAAACCCCAAAACTAAACAAACAAAAAAACCCCAAACAAATAAACAAACAAAAACGTCAATAAGGAAGGCTATAAGACAGTATTACAAACAGCCTTTAACATGCAGAGCAATTCTGATAAGTGGCTGCCTGAGAAATATAAGTTTTTGAAGAGCTGAATGCTGCTGCATTCCATAGGTGTGTTGCTGATACAGTTGATCATTGTATCTTTAAAATCTTTCTCTTTTTTTGTTGAGGCAAAAAAAAATTTTTAATAGCTCAATTTCAGGCATTTCTACCATTTACCACTCTCGGTGAATTTAGGTACTTCTGTAATTAAATTTGTTATTGAGATAGTTGGTTTGAAACTCATTATTTACAGCTGTAGGGCACAATCTGAGTAAAACTGCAAGAAAAAAATATATTTATTATAATGGGAAATTTTGATCTATTATAAAATATAATTATTAAAAATGGGTCCTTCCAATGCTTAAGTGAAAAATTGTATTTCCTTCTCTAGCTTTTGTGAGATCATAGTAATAATTTACCTATTCTTTTGTGAAAAAAGATAATCAGATAACACCTCTTCACTCTATCTTATTACTGAATAAAGATGAATTTGAAAGCAGGGAATGTTTTCCAATCCCCCTCTAGACCTTATCACGCTAATAAAAATCTACAATTCCAGATAATCTAAACTTCCCCTACAACACTAGCCTCATTGAACTTAATTATGACTCCTGTATTTGCAACTATGAAATACAACTGCATTCAAAACATAACATCTTCATAGGGAGTGCAATGTTATCCAGGAAATATCCAAGTTATTTTGCATATGTTTGTATTTCTGTACTGTGAATGGCAAATAGGTTAGCTCCACTGCTTATCTTACTAATTTGGACCCTCTTTTTAAGTTAAAATAATTTATGAATATTTGTCCTACAGCATCTTTTGGGATGAGTTCAAATTGGGATTTCCAGGGATGTACCATGATCTACAAATGATATTAGCATATATTCTGTTAACAGTTCTATTCCAGATACTTTTCCCCTTAGTAGTGTTGATAACAGGATGAGGAAGGAGTAGTAATGTCTTCAAAGTTAAAATTTACCTGATACATTTTCCAGTTCTTTACTTAAACTGATATTCTATTTGATTGGAAACTGGAGAAAGAAAAAACCCTGAAATCAGAGTTGTTTTTCTGCTAATGTATGAGTGTGTTGAGATCACACTGAATACCAGCCTGTCAATCTCCACTTACAACTTACATTTGTGCTGCAGAGGAGTTCAGTGAAGATGCTGCTAAAAATAGTAATAATACAGCCTTATTTGCCCTCTGGTAGTCCCATTTTCATGCTCCCCTAAGGAGCATCAGGGATATAACTACAGCTGTAGCTATATGTGCAGGAAAGATACAAGACACTAAAACTCCTTTCTTCCCTGCTGATGTCCCACTAGCAAAAAAAAATGCTTGCCTATTGTTTGTTAGACGCTTAATATAAAAAACATTCTTCCTCTTCCCCTACAAACTACTATCCTTTTAAGTGCTTACGTTAATTTACTGTTCCTGAACTTTTTGCTTCCTTCTTTCCCACAGTTTTGGCTCTCACTGTCCTTCCCAGTGCTATGCTATAGTTATCAGAACCTCAGCTACTGTAAGCAATCCTCCTTGTGCTCTGATTTCTCCTTTTAGAAGGAAGACAAATTCAGCATTAGAGGATAAAAGGGGACAGAGAAAAGTGTCAAGGATGATAACTGACAAGGATAAAAGTAGTAGAGAAAAAGTGAGTGAAAAAGGAATAAGACACAAAAGAGAGGTACCAATTTGTGATTGAGGTGAATGACCGAGTAAGAGGACATCTTATTTTGGAAATATTTGCCAGTATTTCTGCGTACTTTACAGAATAGAAGATTCAGTCAGTTGGACAGAATTACACATACAGGATGAAGGAAAAATCCACGATATATTTCAAGCTCTTTGCTTTTGATTGACGCTTTGGTCATGACCATATTAATAAAAGGATGAAACCTAGGACTACACCAGCAAAAATTTTAGTAACACTGGATTGCTTGTTGTTTGTGAAAAATATCTTCTTGTACATAGGATTTTTCTAGCAGTCTTTTCATAAACTGTAGCAGATTTTTCTCTTTATTTTTATTTTTTTAAAGAAATATCAACTTGAAGCTGCTAAGTAAATCCTAGGGAAAGTGGGTTAATGGGTATGAATAATTTGTTGGTAAAGGTGCTTGATATTTCATTGTCTGTTTTCCACTCTCAGTCACCATATGGATGTCACTTTATGTTCTCCACATATAGGTCTCAATGAATGTAACCAAGTAATAAGACAGAAAAATAGGATTTATTTACTAAATTTTTCTTTCCTCAGGATTTTAAAGCTGTGTCTTAGTTTTCAATAAAAGTATTTTTTTCCAGACCCATAAAACCAAGAAAAGTGTCTTCCTCATTAAAACTGAAACTACAATATACAGGTGTCAAAAGTGCATTTTAGAAGGTAATCTTGAATTTTAAGTGTCTTGTTTTACAAGCCCTTTACCTAGAAATTTTTTTCTTGGACATTTTAACACCGCTAAGATCTTGGTTTATGCTTCTTTTCCCTTTATGTATTTATTTCCAGCTGCAAAGATATATGAGAAGCTGACTATAAAACATCCTGCAGGGTTAGTTCACAGCTGCCAGTACCCTTTTTTTCCCCTCAAAATTGAAAGCTTCCCTCTGTTTTCAGCTATAGTCAGAGTAGCTGTAATCCTCAAGATCAGGGTATTCCCTTTTAGAGTCCTGCCAGTTCATTGATGGGGTATATACCACAGAAGTGCTATCTCTAGGTGTCAGCACTTTTTGCCTGAAATACATCAGCAAAATCTAATTTTGTGCATTTATTATTCTAGATAGATGTTAATTACTTTATGTAACAATACATTTAGTTTTGGCTAATGACTGCATCCTGTATACATGGGCCCAGATGGCAGCGTTCATATAAATGAAGCAAAATGGGATGTCGAAGTTGAGTATTTTCTTACTTTGATATTTCAGAGTTATACAGTTTTCTAAACCCAGAATGGCTATGACATTATTGGCAAAATAAAACCAGGAACAAAATTGAGGTTCACAGAGGAATGACTTGTGAATCAAATCCCCAGGTGGATCATTTCTCCTCCCTTAGGTCCCCAGTCTCTGAAATACTGATTCTAGCTGCAGCCAGGGTAGTTTAGGAACGGGCTGTGATTTTAACAGCCAGTTCCACTGAATTGAATTAAATCATCACCAGGACAGCCCTTCTTTAGGCCATGTTTTCACAGTGTTTTATAACTCAGTGGGACAGTTTCTGTCAGCACTGATCTAAAAACTGAATGGTAACCTGACTTTCATATCTCTTTTCTAGGGAAAAATTGTCCTGAAAAATGTGTTGGACTATAGTAAGAGATAGTGAGTCTTAAAAATGTGATTTACATTCATCAGTAGGTCCAGTAGCACATAACTATTTATTTCCCTTTTGAATTCCGTAGCAGATTTATGTATGATATTACCTTTCACACAACATAGGTATGAAGGTAGCATAATTGTAAGAGAGATGGGCATAATTTTTAAAAGTTAAATGATGAAAAATACCATGTAAATCAATTTTTGTGCTACCATCTCCCAGTTATTCACCAGTCATTTACTGTAGTCTCCAGATTATGAAAAACCATCACTGATTGTTGTATGAAGCTATGTACAGAGTACAGAAATAATAATAATAAAACAGTTTATGGGCAGTTTCAGGATGTTAGGATTAATTTCTGTCAAATATTTGAAACCTGAGAACAAGGCAATGGGTAAAAAAATACTTAAATACACAACACCAAAGACTAATAGTTTTGAGGAGGGATTGAATTTGTTGGTTTCAGTTACTCAAAATGAGATCCATTACGTTAGATCAACAAAGATACAATTTGTCAAATACTTGAGACTTGTGAATCTTAACTCTGAAAATTACAAATAACAATACTATAATAAAAAATAATATATTTGTTTGACTATAAATCAAGTTTCAACAACAAACCAAAATAAACATTCTCAAAAAGCAAAGCATTGCTTTCAATTTTTAACTTATCACATGATCACAATCACTTTGGCTTGACAGAGCAAGATAACAGCAGGGGTATCGTCTGAGGAAAGTAATAGACATCTATTCTTTTGAATTACTTTGAATGACTCATACCATCTAATTTACTCTTTGCATAAAGAACCAAATCTCATCTCCCTCCACTATCTTTCACTAGCCAGATTTTATGTCAAAAAGCACAGTGGATATCTGATCACTATTCACCTTCTCCATTGTTTTCACAATTTTACCATGTCACTTCTATCATGTCCTTCCCCAGTCATCTTTCTCTTTGCATAAAGAACCAAATCTCATCTCCCTCCACTATCTTTCACTAGCCAGATTTTATGTCTAAAAGCACAGTGGATATCTGTCATCTTTGTTCTAGGATTTTTCTTTTTTCTGAAAGAGACCAAAGATTTTAAAAGACATCTATGAAGTCCTCAAAAAATCAGGTGACTGATTTGAAAATTTGTGAAAACAATTGAAAAGTATTTGGCTTTTTATGTGTCATATGTTTTCTGACTCTTTCAGGATCCTTGGACCTTATGTTGACAAATTTTCCCCAGTGAACATGAAAGTTACAAGGTTTGTGTCTTGTTTTATAAAAGTGTTTAAACATATACATTGGAGCAGGGAGAGAAAGTATTATTTCTCTCTTTCAGCATACTCTTATCACTTCATGACAGAAGTACCCTCTAATTCCCTCTACTTATTTGTTTCATCTATGAATTACAATGATCTCTGAAAAATGGGACTCATGCAATGTAAGACAATGTAAGACATCACCCATCCTGTGCACCCCTCTTGTGTGGGGGCACAAGAAGCCGCACAGCAGGTAGAAAAGTCACTGGTGTCAGGTAATGATCAAAAGAACCAAGCAAAACCCTTTCCTACACAGGTTTTGTTCACATACTATTCCCACGTGCATGCTTAGAGAAATGAATTGGCAAATCTGTGTGCCTAGCTGCAGGCACCAACAGATGAGGCAATCAGCAAGTATAGGTAGAAGACAGCCCCATGCACCGTATTTGCTCAAGTGATATTTTAGAGGGGTGTAAGACTGACTTTTTTTCCTTTTCTATGAAGAACTGAGATAAGAAGCACAGGTGTGACTTTTCTAATTGAGAATTCTTTCACGACCACACCATGTGTAAGAAAAGATTCCTTTTTTCTCTAAGTCTCTATAGACCATTCTAATCCTTTAATCAATTAATGTATCCCTGATGGTTTTACCTATCTGATGAGTGAATCAAGGAGCAACTTGCCTTATCAGCTAAGAATGACCTTAGAAAAACTTTCATGACGACTTGAACTGGGACAGTATGGATGTCACAGCTCTATTACAATATCCATTGAGAGCTTCTCCACTCCGTGGATGATATTTCTGTATTAGTCTAGTCTTTTGCTTATATAATAAGTTCAAGTTTTGATTAGCATAAAGTATGATATGATTATCTAATAAGCAGAGCTCTTTTCCCTGGGACTGTTATGAATTTGATCCTTTGCAGTTTGCTATTTAATCTGTCTAGATACATTTTTTCTGTGGAGATAAATCTACCCCATAAAAACTCCTAAATATTATCACTTTAATACTTTCAGAGTAGTTATTAATGTTCATGGCAACATACTACTGTATACACCAGAGTCCAACTGAAAACAAATACGCTACTTTTGCCTTGGACTAACAGACCATTTCTCTTGTACTACAACATTCTCTATTTTTCCTGGGAGGAATTAGTATGAGAATACACGAAAAGCCAAATACTGTCCAAAAAGGACAAACAGTCCTTTTTGTCTGTACTGTTCAGGTGCAGCGCTGATATGCTACATTTCTTGCATCTTTCCCATTCACATTATCTTTGTTATGGGCATTCCATTGTATTTGACTCCTCTCTTATTTTGTTCCAAATTTTCAATTTGAATTTTGTTAGACTTTTTTGGAAGAGATCCTTTTTTATTGTTATGAATATTTTGCTTTTCTAATCATGTCAATAGAGTCATCCATCCTTGCTAAGCTTCCCCTTGGACAGTATCTTTATTTCTTTTGAATTTCAGTCAAAACCTTATATTTTATCAGAATTATAAACCTGAAATAGCAAAACTGATATTTCATTCATTCATGGATCAGAAATCTCCCAAAATTTTACCTTTTTGATTCATGGATTGAATGAATTTCAGAGGTTTTGTATTTTACAAAAAGCACAGGCATTTTCAATATTTAATATACACTTTCTTAACCATACTTTTTTGTCCCAAAACTTTTAAGTATCACTTTAGATCCTACCTGTTTGAAAGAGATTCTTGCTGTGTAATGAGTAATTAGCTATTCCTGCATACCCAAGAGCTTGCTGCTGCTGTGGAACTTCTGCCTAAAAAGTTATGCCACTTAAAGATTCATTTTATATCTGACAAGGGAGCTGTAGTGTTAAAATTATTTCATAAATCAAAAGGCTTTTTTCTAGAGCTAGAAGCTGGATGGGGAAGTGGACCTAGATCAAGATCAAGTTGAAGATGACAATAAGCTTCAATCTTCCTAATTTTCAAACTCTCTGCTGCTCATCACCAAGTATCTCCCTCAGGTCTTCCTCACATTTTAGCTGAGTCCCTGTGTTATCATACTTTTTCATTTGTTTGGTTGTTTTTTATCTTAATATTTTGCCGTCTTTTTTATCATCTTATGTGATAGACGCTCAGTTTCCTAGCTCCTGTCCTTCATCATCTCTCCTCCCTTTTTCAGGTTTCAACCAGATGCTTGCTGTCACAATGAAATAAAGGGTAATCTTGACCCATACAAAAGCCTTAACTAAGAAACTTTGCTTTTCTTGGCTTATTTTTTGCATCTGTGATTTAACCTTTTATACCCTTTCTTACTGTTTATGGAAATGAGTATTCTTCAATTATATAGGAATATGGCCACACAAAAGCCAATTCTTATTACTAAAAAATAATTTTAAAAAAGTGCTTTGTGATTGACACAGGGAATTCTCACCAGAATGCTAGTATGCCTTGGAAAAAAATCTGATCTTAAATAGCCTCATGTGTAAAGCAACAGTAATCTGTTAACAAAGAAAGAAGCTTATTTCATGCTTGCTAACTAAAGATAAGATAACTTTATTGTTTTCATTTTTTTAAAACAGCTTTCCCACTTCCAAAAATGTTCTGTAAGACAGACATGTTTGATAAGATACAAAGAACAGGGATCTTTCGATTAAAAAAAAAAAAAGAAAAAAGCAGATTATCTATACTCAGAACGAAAAAGATCAAATAGCAAATAACATTGTGGAAGCCTAAGAAATTCTGTTGTTTCTTCCTCAGTTCATTACATATGATTTTTTAATCTTTCAGACTATTATTTCTATCAATAAAAGTGCAATAAGCTGTCATTTGTAAGCAATTTATACACTATTCATCTACTTTTTAAATAAATTTTTATTATATACTTCAATAGAAATTTGTAGGTTTGGCTTGTTAAAGCTCATACAGTGGCTATTAAGGGCACATTAGAGAGCTGTATTGTACAGTCTGCAAAACCTCCTAAATGCCATATCCTGCCACTGCAACAAGGCTTAGGCCAGATTTTTAATAGCCCAGTGGTGACAGTGCATATGCGTCTAAGGACAATGCACATGCAGAAGAAGCTAATTAACATCAAACACTAATTAGTCCCTCAGTATTCAGCAATGAGGTATCAGCAGCTGTCTTAGATGCCATATGCTAATTAGCATTAATAAACTTCAGAAATAATTGTCTCCATTGTTCTGTGTCATAATACTCCCTCTAATTATACTTTGGAGAGCATTCCCTATAAATGGTAGCAAGCATTACATTGCATTGCTTGAAGTTTAATGAGCAATTTATGGCAACTTGTGGCAATAAAAAAAGAATCTATATCAGAAAAAAAATATTAATACCTATTTTATAAGTCTATAATTAACATTTTGGCTTGTACCTGGGTTCAAAAATTTTGTGAGGTGGATGAAAAAATTAGGTTTTTTGCTCTGTATGGTGTAGTGTATACAGTGAAAGAATAAAAAGGTAATGTTTAAATGTAATAGAGCTGATTCACTGTGCATGCAAATGCTCAAAAAACCCACTTTCACATCTCACACAAAATGGTGTGAGCTATCATACTGGAGCATTTATGCTCAGCTCTTGGATTTTATAGTTGTTCTGAATTCCATTTGTCTAATGGTGAGGAAGAAAGGGAAGTATTTATTGTTTACTCTGATCAATATACATTATCCACTATGGATGCTTTTCCACAGATTTATATTTTCTTTGCAACATTGAAGACCTGTAAGTTTGTTGGCTTTTTTGGGGGTTTTTTGGTTTTGTTTGGTTTGCTGTTCATTTGTTGGAATTTTTTTTTTTTTAATCAGAACTCCACAGAACTCCAGCAAAATCCATAGAAAACACAGGTTTAATACTAGGCATGAAACCTCAGACAACTTGAAACGCTGGAGGTCCATTCAGACCTGCCTGAAAATGTGTGACAACTATTGCTAAAAATATCCAACACGGCATTACAGGCAGTGCAATCTTCCATAAAATGATCCCTCTACACACACTGCTCAGTGTCTATATTGGCTTGTTTAAAGCATGTCAATGAAGCTAAGCAGTTCAAATATAGCAAGCATATGTAATATTTAAACACTCCTTTCACCAGAGATTCCAACCAGCATGAAAACAAAAGACCAGGACAGGGCACATAACATAGAAAGACTAGGGAAGACAAAGAACCAAGCTGAGTAGATCCAAACAAAGGAGCCTGTTTCCTATAGAAAAACACTAGAATAAGCCCACCCTAGAAAACTGTGACGGTTTTGGCTGGAGTAGTTATTTTCTTCATAGTAGCTGGTATGGGGCTCTGTTTTGGATTTGTGCTGAAAACAGTGCTGATAACACGGGGATGGTTTAGCTATTGCTGAGCAGTGCTTACACAGGGCCTTTTCTACCTCTCACACCACCCCACAGTGCCTAGGGTGGGGGTGCACGAGAATCTGGGAGGGGGCACAGCTGGAACAGCTGATGGATACTCAACATCATATGGAGTTACGCTCAGCATATAACACTGGGGGAAGAAGGAGGAAGAGGGAGACATTCAGAGGCATAGTATTTGTCTTCCCAAGAAACCGTTATGTGTGACAGACCCCAGTTTGTCTGAAGACAGCTGAACACCTGCCTGCCCATCCGAAGAAGTGAATGAATTCCTTGTTTTGCTTTGCTAACATGTATAGCTTTTGCCTTACCTATTAAACTGTCTTTATCTCAACCCACAAGTTTTCTCACTTTTACCCTTCTGATTCTCCCCCTCTCATCCCACTAGTGGGGGAATTAGGGGGCTTGTGCAGTGCATAGTTGCCATCTGGGATTAAACAATGACAAAGGCTTAGTTCCTAAGATGGGTCAGGAGCCAACAAAGGGCAGCAAAGACAGATGTTCTGACTCTATTTTACCAGAAGCACCAGCAAACGCTGCAGGGGTTGTGCTTAAGTTTCAGCTACCTTTATTTGTGTAACTGTTATGGATTAAAACAAGCAAAAACCCTTCCTTAGATTTTTATTTTCTTCTTCTTCTCTTCTTTTTCTTTCTGCACTTAAAAGTCTCCCACTGGTTCAGCTACAAAAATAGAAACTACTTAAATAAATAAACAAGCAGACAAATACGTACATGCAGGAAGAGAGAAAAACTGTCTCCATTAAAAATCGCTGTAAATTCAATAGTAAGGCTGGTATCTTGTCCCAGATTGACACCATTAAATAAGACAGCAATGGAGTGACTGGAGCTATGTTAAATTCCATGCATATTATTATCCCTGAAGAGTCTAAATTTTGATGCTTTAGAATCAGATCCTTGGCACAAAGAGTAAGTCATTTTGTTAGTTTTCTTTTCTGGAGAGTCTTTATCAAATTCAGAAGGGAAAAAGGAAAAAAAAAAGGAGGTGAACCAACACCCTACTGTCAAAGGACTGAACACTGTTCCTTTATTCCATAATTAATCTGTGGTTAATCCAATTTAGCTTGACAGGAGAGAGAAGCATCATGAAGGGCTATATTGCAAATAGAAAATGTTGTTGTTCCACTGTTTACTGCTATGTTTAAAAATTACCCACCTCCCTCCAACAGCTTGTTAGGACTCTCCTGGATGAAAGAAAGGCAGAGGGGTTATAGAAGCAATTAAAAAAAAAAAAAATTACTGTAGCAATTGGTAAATCTGCTAGTGCTTAACAGCCTGATCTGAAGTTGCAATCATTCAAGACCATGACAGAACTTCGTAAAAGATGATTTCCTCTAAGGAAAGGGATCATTAGCTCATAGAAATGACTAATATAAAGAGAGGTTATTAGTCTATTATTTCTATCAGTGCAGAACCTAAGTATGAAGATTTCACCAATGGCATCAATGTCTATAAAACAAGTGAACTGAAGATGAAAGAATGCATATGCTTACAATAAGTGCATATTCATATAAAAGCATGCAGTTTAACTTTTGCAGCTGGCATGGGTCTGAAGCACAGAATTCAGTTATAGGTTGTGTTTGGACTTGCAATTTATGATTAAGAGCTTATACAAACCCTATTAATAAACACATATGCCCTCCTCATTGATATAATAGTAATGTTGTTAATAATGCAAGAGGAGAACCAGACTCTGGAACTGAGGTATGACCCTGTAAACCAGGTTCTCAGCCCTAATTTAAAGTTACTTGTATTCCAACTTACAATCATACTCGATTTCATATTTTTTCCTAATTTAAAACCAATTATTTGCCTTGTGTAACAGTGAGTGTTGTGGATTAGCCCCACTCAGCAGCTAAGCATCACATCATGCACATCCCCACTACCTCAGTGGGGTGGGAAAGACAATCAGAGAAAGAAGATGAGAGAACTTGCGGGTTGAGATAAAAAGTTTAATAATTGAAAGTAAATGAGATAAAATAATACTACTATTAGTACTACTACTAGTAAAATGTTATTAAAATTCTACTGCTACTAATATTAATGATAATAACATGTAATTAAAAAAAAAAAGAAAAATAGAAGGAAAGCAAAATGATACAACCTCTCACCACCAGCTGACTGACGCCCAGACAGTCTCTGAGCAGCCATTCACCTCCCGGCTAACTCCCTCAACTTATATATCAAGCATGATGTTTGATGGCATGAAATGTCCCATTGGTCAGTTTGGGTCAGCTGTCCAGGCTGCATTCCCTCCCAGCTTCTTGTAGAGCAGAAGCTGGGAACACAGGAGCAGTATCAGAAACTGAAGAAGTCCTTGGCTTGATATCAACATTCCTTAACAACAATTAAAAACATTAGTGTGTTTTCAATATTCTTCTCAGCATAAAAGACAGGTTCATACTATCTACTGTGAGGAAAATTAACTCTATCTTAACTAAAACCAGCTCAGTGAGAAAGAAATAAAAGAAACCTATCCACTTCAAAACAAAGGTCATAATTATTTCAATACATTCATTGTTATCATTTATTAGTGTATTAACAGTATATCCATAAAATTAAGTAGATAGTGTATCTCTATTCATGTTCACCTGCAGGAAGGTAAAACTGAAAAGATATCTAACAAAAACTTTTATACAGTAAATTAGGACTAGCTTTCTTCAGATCTTAAGAGATTTTCATTAGAAATAACTTTTTTACTGTAGTTTTGAACTGTAAAAATAACCCCTGTATTTCAGAAAAATGTATTATTTATTCAGACCTGAAAGGGTTTCTTACAGTAGTTAAAACCTGGAATAACAAGGTGATTTATACATTTGTACTGTATTTTATTCTTTCACAAAAGTTTAATGCAAGTGGATTGGGGTTTTGTTTCCACAACAAGCCTTAGGGCTTTTGATAAAGTTTTCAACTGCAAATATTTCTACCTTTGCTATTTATCAAGGTTTCATAGCAGAAGTTACTATATTATGTAGACAGTTGATGTAGATACAGCATAATTTTTCCTCATTTTATATTAACATGATTTTCTCCTTCAGACAAGTTATTTCCTTTTATAGTACCATGTATTGCAATGCCACATTTTTCTTGATTGTAAACACAGTAGAAACATAAAAGGATAATTCAATGCTTTAATTTTCCCAAAATTAATATATATAAAAACTTGACATTGCCAGTTTTCCACATGCCAGTACATGGACTTTTAAGCTGCCCATTTCTCCTATGTATCAGAAACTTAGATGATCTCATACACAAGGTATGTCACGTAACTACTCCCACCCGACAGGATGGTGTGAAACCACACTACCTTTAAGGTGAGGATCAGTAGGTACCCTAAGTTCTTTAGATATTTGGTAAGGGAGGAGTATGAAAATACAAATAAATCAAAAAATGTCATGAAACATTTTGTAGGCCCCACTTCAGTGATACATTTAATGGGAAGCTTGCTTTAAGCTATATAAAATCTCCCTGTGGGGCCTTTTTAGGAATTCCTCTTCTTAGGTATATTTATGTACCTAAATAGATGATTGTATAATCCCAGGTGCATTCTGGCTGTCTGAACACCTATACAACAGATTCATCTTTCTGTTCAATACCCACAGGACAGCTGAGCTCTAGATGCACATATTTTTTCCTCTAGCTGTTCCTTGAAGTGGCTAATAATATTTGCTGGCCTTGACTTCATGGAAGTTAGGGGTTTGTCTTCATTAGCAAACAATGAGACCCACTGAGAATATGTTTGTTCAGTAAAATAGTAGATATTTCCTCTATTGTAAGTATGTCCACAACGTGAGTGTTGCAGGAGGCCTAATGTCAGACAGAATGTAGAGTGGTCCAGTCAACTGAATGCCTACCAGTGGCCTCTGTGAGTGTGGTTCTGCACCACGTCTTCTAGTCTGATTTCACCCAGAAACAAAGCAGTTCATGCAATCCAAACAGATCTACAGTGTAAACCAAAGCAGAAGAACTGAGAGTTTTGGTTCAAAATTACAACTCATGACCAAATGAAAAATACATTCTAAAAAACTGCAATTTTTACTTATTTTCTCTTACTCTTTACTGCGTAACAATGCTTTCTACGTAGAAGTCAGAGCAGTTTGCACACATGAAATTTCATAGAATCACAGAATGGTTTGGGTTGGAAGGGACCTTAAAAATCATCTAGTTCCAACCTGCCCCTGCCATGGGCAGGGACACCTTCCACTAGACCAGGTTGTCCAAAGCCACATCCAGCCTGGCCTTGAACAATTCTAGGGATGGGGCACCCACAGCTTCTCTGGGTAACCTGTCCCAGTGCTTCACCACCCACTCTGTGAAGAACTTCTTCCTGATATCTAATCAAAACCTCCCCACTTTCAATTTAAACCCATTACCCCTTGTCCTGTCACTGCAGGCTCTTGTAAAAAGTCCCCCCCAGCTTCCTTGTAGCCCCTTCAGGTACTGGAAGTTGCAATAGGTGTCCCCAGAGCCTTCTCTTCTCCAGGTTGAACAAGCCCAATTTATGAAATATTAATTCTTTTGTTAATTTCAGACAATCTTTATAACACCTATTTCTAACCACTGGGAACTTAAGACAGAGATATTTCATCTTCATAAGACTTTCTGGACTTCACTTGTGCATTTAATTCACTTCCATATTGCAGCAATTTTATCTATTGGGATGAACAGCCACAGTTAATTCTGAACATGCTCACTGTGATATAGGTGGTTTCATCATCTTTCCTTTGTAGAATATTTTGTTATCCGTCTTTCTTGTTTCTCCAGAGTTATGAAATATTACCGTAAGACAGACTCTTGAGCTGCTACTGTTGCCTCAGTAGCACAAGTTCTTTCAACACCCTGTGATGTTTAAAAAAAAAAGAAAAAAGAAAGCCAGGTAACACCAGAGCAAATCCAGACATCCTTACTGATAGGGACAGCAAGACAGATCCTTGGAACAGTGCCATACCTCAGGAAGCATGAGAGACAATTCAAGGGAAAATTTCTTACATTCTGTATTACTTACTGATCCAAAACTGAACAGTGAGGGCTACCTCAAAAAACCCTTCAGTTTTTTCAGTTACCACATTTTTTACAATAATCATGCATTTTATTTGTATTTAAGAACCATGTAGCCAAATTACAATTACTGTATCAACTTCCTTTAATCTTTGCATAGTTTATTTTACCTATGCAATTAAATTCAAGCACTTCAACTGACTAATGGAAATAGCAGATGGTTTTCACATATGGAAAAGGCGATTAATACCCATGACACATTTAGCATGTTCAGTTTTATTAATTGCAGTGGATGTTCTCAGAAGCCAAGTATCTATACTACCAGACACTGTACAAATGTAACAGGCTTGAACTAATGTTGATTTAATCATATTCATTCAGGAAACTGGTTGCTTTATTTGGATTGATTCAGGGTCATTGGCCTGCTTAGACTTTAGATACAGAGAGATTTTATTGGAGAGCCAAACCCCAACACATTTCTACTGCTGTTCAACTACCCACCTCCAAACTCACAGTCAGATTCAGAATGCACTCCTTTTGCTGTCTCATGACAGTTTATGTTTCATAAGTTTCTGCATCAGCCTCCTACGCTCAGGTAAAATTCACTGGCAGTTTCTTGACCACGTCATACACAGCCTATATTCACGTCAAGCCACCACCTCCCCTTCACATCACTTTTCTTGTGCTTCACATTCAAAAGAGTTCTATGTCTGAAATACCTTAATCATCCAGATTTACACAAGTTACCTGTCTTACAGTTTTAGGCTTTCTTCTCAACTTTTGCTTCCTTACACACTGAGTCTTCGGATTTCTGCACCTCCAAGGGTCCCATGGTCTCACCTCTCCACCTCTCTCTTTCCTTAGGCTTTTCAGTATCACTGTATCATTTTGATAGAAAGAAATCTGAAATAACCCCAGAGATAATAACTTTTATAAAATGTCCAAATTTACAACCATGAAGGAACCCTGAGCTAGTTGGCTACCATTTCCTAACCTTATGCACCTGTTTTCCAAGAATTTATCAGATTATAAAAGTCTACCTATGACCTTTAATTCTCAGCCATTTCCCTTTCTATCTGGTCTTACAGTTCAGTATAGTTACTATTCCTAATAATGGCAATCTGTGCTCCATGAATGTAACAGAACTGATAATCTGTTCCCATTTTCACAGACCCTGATGTTGTGCACCTTCCTTTTTTCTCTCTATCTGACAATGAGGACCATGCCTGGCATGGATGCTCCAGCTTCTCTATAGGTCAGGTTCCCTGAAACATAGGAAAACAACTGTTTGGGAAAAAAAAAATTAAAATAATAATAATA
>NW_010241878.1:65810-71923 GCF_000690775.1 Eurypyga helias | reverse complement strand
GGGGGCCACGTCTCCCCTGCACGCCCTGCGGTCCCTGCACAGCAACGGGGGACAAGGAGCTGCCATTAGAATCAAACCCCCGTGCGCAGCACGCAAAGCCTGTGGTGCAAAACCTCTCCTGGGAAACACCGTGCTGCTGAGCTCCAGGGACCCCCTGCCACTACGAGGGGCACAGAAGGGATTCCCACCCCTGTCTCAGCCCCTTTGCAGATTCTGGGGTGGGTTGAGATCACAGCCCAGCTGCTGCAGACCCCTCCAAGCTGGGTGACCCTCAGGACACCCTCCCATTCTAGCACCCCCACCAGCTGTCCCAAGACACCCTGCTCCCTCGGTGCAGGCGTGCACCGACATACCTTGGGGCCCCGGGGTCCAGGCAAGCCAGGAGGGCCCATTTCTCCCTGGGGAGAGAACAGGGAAGGGACGGAATGAGCAGAGAGGCTGCAGAATCCCAAACAGCAAAGAGGGAACACAGGGGCAGACCCACCTGAGAGCCGTTGACACCTCGGCACCCAACCATTCCTGGCTGGCCCGTCTCTCCCTGCAAGGCAAGACTGTGCTCAGCCCTGTGGCCATGTGCACCGTGCAGGAGATGGGGCAGGGCCCCCCCGCATATGTGTGAGATTTAACACCATCTGCCCCTTTGCAAATTCCATCCCCCCCCCCACTACCAGGAGGCTGTATTATAAGCAGACACATCCTCTTCAGGTGTAAATCAGCACAAGGGATGGAGCTGGGCAAGACAGGTCCCAGCCTGCCCACGGTGGTCCTGCCCTGCTCTCACCGTGAGCCAAACGGGGGTGACCCCAGCCCGGCCACCCCCTGCGTTTTGGCACAGCGCTTTGAACTGAAAAGCTGTGACTTACCCTGGGGCCGGCAGGGCCCGGGGGACCCACCGAGCCACCTTCCCCCTGGAGCAGGAGAGAAAAGATGTCATTGTTCTAACCTGTTTTGATTTGATTCTCTCCTTTTAGTCTTCACATCTCAAATTCCCCCTTTCCTTTGGGTCAAGTATCAGCTACTTGATGTCCCTTCAGCTACCTGGCCAGCCCCTGGCTCCCCCAATCCCTTCATGCTGGAAGGTGTTTCCATTCACCACACCCAAACCACTTCAACTTTCCAGTCCTCTGCATCCCTTCCCTGGCTGGGATGCCTCCCAGAGACGTGGCAGCAGTTAAGCTATCAGTGCGCCGAGAGCAGCATGGATACACCCAGGTGCTGTCAGCCTGGGATTCAGCTCAGCTGGAGGTGGACACCTAAAATAAACCGTGATGCAATGTGCTTTGCAAAGGGTCGTTTCCCTTCATCGCCAGCCAGGAGAATGAGCTGGGATGCAAACGTCCATGTGGGAGATGTTGGAGGAGAGGGGAGACTCGTGTCCCCAAAATGCAGAGGGATCGGTTGCTCTGGAGCAATATTCCCATTAATACGAGCCACCTCCAGGACAGAAATAAGGGTGTAGTTTAGATCCAGCTCTTTTGGAAAAAACACAGCCAAAAAGGATTTTATAAGAGCGAACTGCAAAGCGATGCCCGTGACCTCCAAAGCCCAGGTCCTCCCTCCTGGGGCTCATCTTTCCCATGGGGAGCAGCAGGCTCCTGCACCTCCTGAGGGAGGGCTGGTGGCATAGAGAAAGCAAAACCACTCACCTCCGCCCCCACGGGGCCTTGGAAGCCTGTCACACCCTTCAGACCTGACATCCCCTGGGAGAGAAGCCGGGAGTGGGGTGTCAGCGAGGTGCCCACCCCGAGGTGCCCACCCCAAGGTGGCAGCTGCCTTGGTCCCATCCCTTGCAGGAAGGTAAGGGAAAACACAGAGAACACGTGGGCTTTGCCTAAAGCCTGGAGAACCTGGGCTGGAGCCAAGGATGGATCTCGAGGCCATCGCAGAGAAGCAAAGGGGGTGGAAAGGGGATGGAGAGAAGGAGAAAGCCTGGCACAACAGGGCGCAAGACACCCCCAGCTTCCCCTTAACTCACGTGAAGCCCAGCAGGACCTGGCAGGCCACTTTCTCCCTTCACCCCCTGGAAAAGCCAAGAGCAGTCTGAGTGATGGAGGACAGCATGACCTGGGGCGGGGGGGCTGTGGCAAGGAAGTCATAACCCCCCGCCTGACCCAGGCAGGGCTGCCAAGAGCAAAAAAAGACCCCCTCACCTTTGCTCCCTTCTCTCCTTTCTCCCCAGCCGGTCCAGGGTCACCCAAGAAACCCTAAAATGGGAAAAATAAGGGTGTGTGAGCGTCAGCTGGACCATCAGGAGCTAAAACTGGCTACTGTGCCCCGCAGGACTGTCAGTGGGGTGCAGGATGGGGACCCTCAAGCTTGTGAAGAGCTCAAAATCTCCTGGGCAGCTCTAAAAGTTTTAGTTAACACTTGCCTTAAGATGACTGGGTGGGATAAAAGGAAAAAACCCAGGTGACAAACCACTAGCATTCACTTTTTTATGGACATTTTATATCCTGGCTGGCAAACCCGTGGAAGAGCCTGGAGAGGAACGTCCATGACATGCAGCAGCCCCTGGGCTGGGGCAGCTCGGAGCACCGGGCACTTGCACGGCCGGAGGCTGGGCGGGCACAGCGCGGAGGGCATCCTACGGCATAATGCACCATCAGGCTGGCACACGTGTGCCCACAGGCTGGCGGGGGACGTGGGTACCAGGCGATGCTGGTGCAGTACCGGTAAAACCAGTAATGAAAAGCTCTTACTGCTTGGCATTAGGTGTACGTGCTGGGACTGGGGCTGGCACTGAACTGTACCCACAGCACCAAGCAGCTGAGCAAGTGAGAACCTTACCTCTTCTCCCTTCTCGCCAGCCAGCCCCCGGTCACCCTGGAAGCCCTGCAGTCCCTGGGGAGATGGAGGAAGAAGCAGAGTGGGTGTTTAGGGGCTGCCCAGCACCTCCCACCTGTGTCCAGCTCCAGCTCTGCTCCTCCCTTCCCACTGTGCTCATGGCCACCCCTGTGCAGGCTCCTGGGGGGCTGCTGAGAACCCCAAACCTCTCAGCGTGGCCCAGTCCCTGGCACCAACCTTCAAAAGCCCCTGAGAAAGCTTCCAGCCCAGGCACATTGCCTGTATGCCCTGGGGATTGCTGCCGGAGGTCTGGAAAAGGGCAGGGAGCGTCACACCACCAAGTGACTAGCTATCCCGTAGCTGCTCTCACTCCTTCCTTCCCCCACCCCCATGTATTTTCTCCTGTAAAAGCAACAAAGGGGTTCAGATGCAGAAAAGGAGCCCAGCCCTCGTGATCAGGGCCGCCTCAACGCAGGATCTGCAGCGCTTGGGCTATCCCAGCTGCACCTTAGCGCACTCACGTGATGTTCTACAGCCCTTTTTTTGGGAAACACGAACCCCAAGGCACTAATCCAGGATTGCCTGAGTTTGTAGGCTTAGGGGGAATATTTTAGCTGAAGAGGAGGCAAGCGAAGGTGCAGAGCAGCAGCATTAGGACCCCCTTGTCTCCTGCCCAGGGCTTGGGACTGCAGCTTCCCCACCCCGACGATGGCCACGCCATGGCCCTCCCTGCTTGCCCACAGCTCACCTGCTCTCCTGGCAGCCCCCATGGCCCAGGTTTGCCATCCAGGCCAGGGAAGCCATCTGAGCCAGGGTAACCCACACGTCCTGGCAAGCCCTGGAGCCCCGGTTCACCCTGCGGAGAAACAAGCCAAGCTTGGTAAATTAAAAAGTCCACATCATTATGAAACGAGTCAATTAAATGCTGAGCTCTGATGGCCTCGTGCTTTTGCAAAACACCAAGTGCTGCTCAAGGAGACGGGGAGGACGTGCAAGGGGAGAAGCTTTGTGTATCCAGGTGCTGCAAGTGTGGGGCACACGGATCTGCCCATGCTTTTCAACTGGAACCGTGGGAGAGTCACAACCAGCAGCCGTAGAGGAAGAAAGAAAGCAGAAGGCAGGGAAGAGGCAATGGATTAGGAGAAGGTCAAGTCAAAGCCCCCTGCATCTGCTTCTCGGCTCTAGAGCTTGTGCTTGAAGCCATTTCTGATCCTTTCCCACATGCAAGAGACTGAGCAGATCCTCCGGACTGGGCACCACCAGCTAAAGCTTAAGGGTAAAGTTTTTTCCCTTTAGCTCACTGGCAATTCTGAATAAGACAGGATAAAGAACAGCCTGGAACAGAGAAAAGACATTTCCCTTCAAATCACTTAGATTGTTTGGACTTCTCAAAAATTTTGGAATATTTGATCAAGTCCAAAAACCGGACTTTGGTTTAGTTTGCAGTCAGAGTCTGAAGGAATGGCAGAAGGACACAGCTGCTTCGGTTACTTCTCAAGTGAAGAATTAGGTTGTGAGAATAGAAAAGCTTGTTTTGGGCAGGTTTGCTTTTCCAGCTCCCTCTCCCAAGGACTCAGCATCACACATACAGCCACACACATCCCCCGTAGCACCCCTTGGGGCACCCAGCCCAAAAGGCAGTATTTTTGCCTCCTTCCACTTCCAGTCTCAGTTTTGGAGAATATTTATTGTTTGCATTTTGCAAGAGAGAGACCCAGGCTGTGACGTGCCCCAGCCAGGAGGGGAGCCCGAGCAGATGTGCCACGTGCTGAACACACCACGGGCAAACCCAACCCAACCGTGTGCTCAGGGGCTGGTGCAGGCAGATGAAGTCCCTCCTTCTCCTCCTCCTCCTGCCATCCGACCAGCATCGCTAGGGAAGGGAGCGGAGACCTGCTGGGTCCTGAACAGGCATCAAAGACCTTTCAGGTCAAGGTGTAGTAAAAATGTGAACCTTAACCAAAACCACCCCAGGCTGGTCAAGAGCTGAGTCTGTCACTGAGTTGGGTTCCCTGTTGGAAACGTGCCACACAAAGCCTCCGGCAGATTCCAGAGCAGGAGCAGAGGGGGCCAGGGACAGGACTGCGCCCATGACACAGCCCCCCAAACCAAAGGCATCAGGCTTGCAGATGGACTGTGATGGGTGGAGAAAAATGCTCCTTTCCATTTCTGTTCTAATCCTGCTCCAAACTGCTGATTCCTCTCCCAGTTCCTGTTTATGTGAAGATGGAGAATAACTTTGGCACCTTTTGACTAAGCTACGCCGACAGACTCCAGTGTTTACACTCAACCGGCTTAACAGAGTCAGTGACGCCTTCCAGATGTTGGCAGCTGGTAAAACACTATCCCTGGGGTGCGCCCCTGCTGCAGCGGAGCAGGGCCGGGGTTGACAGGACTCCTGGCAGCAGGACATGTGATGGAGAGCAGACACACAGTGCCTGATGGCGTAGCTGCGTTTCTTGCCCAAGATACCAACTTGAGCTTTTGCCATGAGCTTCTGAACTGCCCAAGACATGACTCAAAGGTTCAACACAGCTGCCAGGAACCAGCCCCCATCCTGCTCGACAGCCCATCCAAATCCTCCTTCAGCATGGATCCAGGTAAGCCCAGACTGTCCTAAGCTCCTCTTCCTGAGCCAGAGGAAAAGCCACCCCAGTTTTGGAGAGGAAGAGAGGAGGACAAAGATGGCAGGAGGAAAGGAAGGTCATTGCTGAGAGGGAGCTGAGGGACCACGGTGCTGTGGCTGAGGTTGCTGGGGAGATGCTGCACAGGATGGGAAATGCTGGAGTACTGACAGATGATTGCTCTGGTAAGATGGGTGAGCAGGGAGATGAGGAGCAGCAGGGACGGGTCCTGTCACCCCTTCGGAGCAGCCTGGCAGCAACCAGGACAAATGGACCGTGAGAGCAAAGGGATGACAGGGGGACACCACTGAGAGGGGCACGGCTTGGGATGCACCAGCTCTTCCCACGAGGGCTGGGTACTAGTGAGCATGGGTGGCAGAGTGAGTGGAAAGCTCCAGTGATGCTGGGGCATCTGCTCTCCTCTCCTTCCACCCACAGGGTACCCAGACCCCACAGTGTGGCCCTGTGCTCACAGGGTCCCCAGGAGGGTCCCACCAGGGCATGCTGCGTAGCAGCTCCCATCACGGAGCGCAGGCAGAGCTCAGACATCCCTTCGGAAAGAGATGCAGGGAAGGAGATGGGTGGCTTCCAGAAGGTGCCAAAGGACAGGCTGCTTCTGGGACAAAAGTAGACCTGACTCTGCAGACAGGGCTCTCCCTGCAGCCAGGCCCCCCTCTCACCACCTGCAGCACCCCCACTCACCGT
>NW_010241878.1:63325-65384 GCF_000690775.1 Eurypyga helias | reverse complement strand
TGTGGGGTCTGCTGCCAGGGCAGGGGGGGACACGGGGGCACAGAAGGAACCCGATATCTCAGGATAATAAACCATCCCTGCTCAGCTGGTGGACAGAGGGGCAGGGGCCATGTCCGCCAACAAAACACCAGGAGTTGGATATCAAAAATCCAACGCGGCTGGGTCTTGGTGGGAAGCGAGAAGCAGACCATGAGGCTTCCCATGGCCTTTAATTACAGAATGCCAGAACCCACTGGGCAGCAGATACTTTTGGAGCAGCCCTTCCACAACCTGCCCCAGGACCATGGGGTGGCAGCGGGGCCAAGCAGCACCCAGCTGTGGAAGGGAGACCAGAGCCTTTCTCACTTACAGGTGCTCCTGTTTTCCCTGGATGTCCTGGGGGCCCGGGGGCTCCGGGTTTTCTCTGGATGAAAAAGAGAAACGTTGGTTAAACAAAATTCATTGACAAAGTGCTTGGAGAGAGGAAAACCCAGCTGACCAAGCCGAGGGAAAACCGAAACGCAGGAAGTTACTTAACAGCAATACTCACTGGCCAGCCTGCATGCAGAAGCTGGTAAAACGACGATTGCTGAAAGGACAATGGGAAAAAAACCCAAAGTTAAAAAGAAGAAAAAACACCTAATCCCTTTTTGCTGGCTTCAAAGACTTTTTTCTGTTGCTTGGGAAGACATAGCAACGGACCAGTCCTCTAATTCATCTTTTTCCTATACTTTGTGCATGGAAGTCACAGGAGAAGGCTTAATCTGAGGACAACATGTAGAACATAAGGAACTACCTGCCCCATTAAGCAAATTGGGACAGAAAGCCTACTTCTTCTGAAGTCTGCCGAAATTCAGCTCCCCCATGGATGCCCTGGCAGCCTTGTGACACCAGAAGTGTTTTGCAGGTGGGTAGGTCAGAAACGTATTTTTGGTGAGTGCAGGTACGATCATATTTAGCCCAGGTTGAACTAAACCCAGCTGTTTCGACACTGCAGTTTGCCCCAGGTGGGAAACCTCATCCCAACCAGCCCCAAGAGGAGATGCCTGGGCAGTCATGGCTGGCAGGCTTTCATGCACCTCCAACTTTTTAGAAGACCAGATGACCACAAAGATGAAAAAAGTACCCAAAGCCACAGGGTGAGCCATTCCCATTGTAGCCACAGCTAATCAAAGCCATGGTATTTCAAAGCCAGTATAAAGGTCCTAAAAACTCAGGCTGCAGCCTCCTCTCCACACACTACCAAGCCAGGTTTCCCTATGTTTTGGGAGATGGCCAGGAAACACAACGATGTCTATCTCCAGCTACCAGCCATCCTCCTGCCCTCCCAGCAGCACAAACCAGAGACAATCCGGGGGCAAACCCCACCTTTCCTCCTCCTCCCTCCTCCTTCCCATGGCAAGGCCAGACATATGGTCCAGACGGCTCCTCCAAATCATGGCTCGTATCAAAGAGAAAAACCTCACCCCTCCTTGTTTCTCACCCCATCCCAAGCAGCTGGAGGGGCAGCATTCCCATGTGCTCCCCAGCTTCAGCCTCGGGAGCCGGAGCTTCCTGTCCCACCCCCTAAAGGTCTATCCTCTGATACCAGAAGAGAGAGAAGGGAAAAAGCCAAGGAACCCATTACCAAAAATAAACACAGACCTTTCAACATATGGAAATATTTCTAATAATGAGCAGGGCTCTCGGGGGCAGATGATGGATGGATGTGTTTAACTAGCTCCAACGCCGCACCAGGCATCTCGGTTCCTTTCAAGTTGATCCCAAGTGGATTACTGTGAGCGAACGGGCTCAGTGCTTGCCAGCCTGCCAGGGCCAAGCCATGGCCCTCGTGTCCAGCCAGTTCTCATTTCCCTCAAAAGCTGCTCACAAAACTTTTTTGGGGGGGTTGGAGCATGGCCAATGCTTTTGCCTTGTCTCAGGAATCGGTGAACTCGGGTTCACTTGGGACCGGATATTATTTCATTAGGCTTCAGAAAAAAAAAATCAAACCTTTTAAAAAGGAGAAAAAAAAATCCCACAGGAGACATGAACTCATATTTCGGAGCACCAGACGCCAAGGAGAGGGGAGAGAAATTGC
>NW_010241878.1:57536-63289 GCF_000690775.1 Eurypyga helias | reverse complement strand
TCAACTACCGAACTACCACTACCGAAGCCGACACTGCCAGAACAGGGCAGTGTTCCTGCCCCTCGAGTTACACTGAGACAACTTCTTGGAAAACCCAGTGTCTGTCAACCTGTTGTGAAATAAAAAGGCAGGACAGGAGCTGGGGCAGAATCGCAGTGGGCTCAGGCGGGTTTTGCTCCGTTCCAAGAACAGCACAGGCTTGTTTCACTGGGAAGGAGCCGGAGAGGCCGTAGAGCAACCCAGCTACCATAACAGCTCTGGGGTGGTCACCCACGTCCTGTGCTTTCCTGGTCCATCAAGCTGGCTTACCTCCCCTGGGAGGTGGCTCCTCTGACCTGTGTTTCCAAAGGCTGAGCCAAGGACAAACCCTGCAGCCCAGGGTGCCTCCCCTGCAGCCCCCCAAATCACAAGCACCCAGCTCACAAGAGCAGCCCTGTCCCAAGCTACAGCATTTCCCCAGCCCCTCATTGAGCTGTATGGGGCTGCTGAAGCAGACTTTTCCCCCCATCCTCACAGCAGCCAGCGCTCAGCTATTCACCCCAGCACTATCTCAACAAAGATTAGCAAACCCCAGCCCATGGCTTTGCACTGCCGTTTCCTGCTGCCGAGCAAAACACCCCCGGCCCTGCCGGGGTCATACGGCCACAGACACAATAGCCCAGCGAGGCTTTCGGGTGCCCCACGTCAGCCTTGCCAGACACTGCCTTCCCCTTGAGATCGGCACTTTGCCAAAAGCACCGGGCCAAGCGCCAGCATGCAACCCCCCGGGAGCCCTCCAGCTTCAGCTCCCCCAACGCAGACAAGACCGTCTGCTCCCTCCAGCGTTCCCAACGCCTCAGCGCTGAAGGCGGTGGTACACCGAAGAGATCTCACCTACCCCAACATCCACAGGCACGAGCATTTCTGCCTGCAGAAGGGCAAAGCCTGAGGTCCCTTTCCAAATGCAGGCAGGAAAAAACCCAAATGCAATTCTGTTTGAGTGTGCAGAGCAAGGAGAGCCAGCAGCCCTGCAAAGTGCTGTAACCATGCTCTGACAACAGAATCGATTACGCAGATGTCTACCCAGTACACCCTGGCAGGAAGGGGATCTCCCTGGCACAGGCATGGAGATGATCTCTGGCACTGCAGGCATCTTCCAGCTGATGCTTCCAGCTTGCTGTCTCCTATCCCTGTTTTCCCGTGTCCTGCAGTGTGTGCCTGTGACGGGTGTTGTGAGCATCAATAACAGCACAGCTCCTGTTCTGGGGCAGCAGGAGGACAGAACACCGAGGTCCACCATGACAACCGGGACATCTCCCACTGATCAGCTCTCCTATGCTTCCCAGGAGGAATCCGGTCTCCTCTAAGGCAAGTATTTGTAAGGCAGCCAGTTCAGTCCAATCCCATGAAAAACTGGAAGGGGCAGCTCTGGCCTAAGGATTTTTGTTCAGTCAACCCAAGCTCAGAGCCTGACTGCCATAGGGCCACTGTCCAGCTCGTACCTCTGGCCAGCATCGTCCCCCTGCTCGGGGTGTACTGAGCAAGCAGAGGTCCTCCTCACTGTATTGTCTCGCCAGCATTAAAGGCATTTGCCTGGAGCAGAGGGTGCCAGTGTCCCTCTTGACAAACGGATGAGCTGAAGGTAAGGCCAGTGACATGCCCAAGGCCACTAAAGCTTCTCTCACTGGCCTGTGACTCTGCCCTTGCACCAACTTGCCTCGCAAGCTGCTTTGCCCAGTGTCTCCTCCCAGATGATGTCTGGACAGGCTGCAGCCCCATCTGAGGGACATGACAGATGCACAATGCAGAGAGCATCCCCACCCCCGGGACCTCCAAGTCCCAGGCTGGTAAAACGCCTAAAGCAGTTCGAACCCCAGTGCCGTCAGCTATGGCCCTGCCTGGCTCGGGCAAGGCTCGAGAGAGTTTGAAATTGAAGTTAAACCCAGCAGTCGCTGCGCTGGGGCGCTGCAGTGAGCGCTGCTATGGTACATGGTGTTTTGCAGCTGAAGCCCTCCTGCCTCCCCACAGGCCCCATCCCCACTCCTGTGCTTCCCACAGCACCATGGTTCAGGTGAGAATCTCATCATGGCAAGAAGCTTGACAGGCACAAACCCTGTGAGCCAAAGTTACAGCAGAAAACTGGGATGTGGTGGAAACCAGTGGAAGCTCTTTGTATCCCGCAACACAGAGCAGGAGAGGGGCTGCTTTCTGCACGGCTTAGACCTTCTTTGGCCCCCATCCTACAGAGACAGGGCATGAACCACCCCTGGGAGGTCACGGATGTGTGTGCACCACAGGGTACCAAGATCTCAGTCAGTCCCAGGTGAAAGAGTGACCGTGTGAGCTGTGTGAGTGCAGCTGTGAGTAGGGCACACGCTGACCCCCTTCCATCCCGGGACAGCTGCCTGCAGAGATGCCCGAGTGAGCAGCATCTCTCTCCTTGCATCCTCCCTCTGCCCACCCCTCCTCCCCACCTCTGTCCCCCCACCGCAGCACGACTTCTCCCTGCAGGCTGGGAGAGGAGGGAAGGGGTGAAAGAAACCCCTTTCCAAGGAGCAAAATATAAACCCTCAGTAGATTAGGAATCACAAACCGTTGCAAACCCTTCCTCCCAGCTCTCATCCCAGCCTGCAGCACGGGAGCTGCTGAGGAGGGGTACACGGAGCTCCCTGACAGCTCACCGTAACTCACCGTGAACGTCTGCCAGTCCTCCCCGGAGTTCCTCCAGAGGATGATGGTGGGGACACCGGGGATGCCCACAGGGCCTGGGTCTCCTGGGGGGCCTGTCCGCCCCATGACTCCAGGGTACCCCTAGGAAGACAAGGGCAGCCGGGGGTTTTTAACAGTCAACACAGGCTGGACACAGGCTTAAGTGAACATCTGAGCAAAGTCTGGGTCTAGGCACATTAATAATTCCTGTGTCCAAACCAGCTCCTAAGGTCTAAATAAGCCTGACAACAGGGAAAGCAAAAGGAATGAGCTTCATATGCATGTGCCTGTGCCCAGACCCATCTAAATGCCACCGGCATTGAAGTTAAGGCACACAGAAGTGGCATGACTCATGGGACAAAGAGTTTGCCCCTCTATAGCTTGGGAAAGATGGAACTGCTGTGCAAAGGGGGTTAGGAGCACATTTGGTCTTCTACTGAATGGGAAACTGAGGCACCACCCTTAATCCAGAGCATCTCTGAGTGCCTGTCGGTGCTCTAGGCAAGGCTGCGTGCAGCCCGAGACCGAACTGGGCCGGCTGCTGCACACTGCGCTCCTGGAGCAGGAAGGGCAGCTGCGGGTCTGACCAACACGGGGCTGGAGGGCAGATGTCCCTCCGAGATGACCTGGTGGATATAGCATGGGGCTGGGCTTTGGGACACGCCAGCATCCCTGCTCCAGGTGACCTGAGCTAAAGCCGCCTCCTCTTCCCGCTCTGCCGCCCCTGCAGAGATGCTACGTGGCTCAGAGGAAAGAGCAGCTTGTCCAGACAGTCAGCTCAGTCCTCAGCTTGGGCTTAAAATACTCAGTAAAAATAGTTCTTTCCTCTTCCAAATGCACATAAAAGGCCACCAGACTGCAGGTTCAGAAACTCACACTGCCCTCTTGATGAAAAACACCCAAACCAACCCAAACCATCTGTGGTATTTGTCTGGGAAGCTACACCCCATCCCTTACCTTTCCTGGATACTCACTTTGTCTCCTTTGGGTCCCACCAGCCCACGTCTCCCAGGACAGCCCTGAAAGGCAAAGGAGGAGAGATGTGTCACCCTGGAGTGGGACCCCTCAACCAGGGGAGATCCCGTGGTGGCTGGGTGACCAGTGCCATGGCTGGGGACGTCCCGGTCCCAGGGAAGCAGGAACTGAAGCAGCTGATTCAGAGCAAACCAGCAGTACCAAGTCTCAAAGAAACACCCCAAGGAGCAGCAGGGTGGCAGATGCACCCCATTTTACGCTGCTCCCTTCCCACTCTCCTGCCCTGGCACCAGAAGCAGCTCCGCTCGGCCAGCTGAGCAGCGTGATGCTGCAGCACCCATCACAGAACCCCCCCAGACCACAAGGCTGGGGAGTGAGAGCACATTTCCTGACACCTGGTGAGGAAAGGCAGTGTGTTGGGAAAAAAATCCCATAAAGCTGGATCACGGCCACATGCTCAAACAGTAGTTTGGACCAGGATGCAAACGTCTGTGGCTTCTGATTTGTGTGAGATCTGATCTAGCCCGTGTCTAGTCAAAAGGGCACATTTTGGCCAAGCGGTGACCCTACTTCAGGGCTTACTGAGCATCTGTCCAGACAGAAAGTCAGTCAGATGGGAGTTCCCAGCTTTTCTCGATGAAAGAACTCAACCTGGAAGATGTCAGCAGGCGGATAACACGCCGGGCTGCAGCACAGCGTCTGCTGCAGAGCTGCGGCTCCGGTGGCTCCAATTACAGCCGCTGGTTTTGTTCTGAGTTTGCCAACGGCCTTGTCTGAGCCAGGCAGCAAGCCTGGGAACCCACACTGAATGACACCACCCCGGCACAGACAGCTGCGTCCCCGTGACCACCGAGCCCTGCTCGGGCAACAGCCAGCCCCAACCTCACTGCCTTGTGTGATGGGATGGGTAAAAAGGCCAAGCTGCCTGTCCAGAAACAGCTTTGGCACCGAGGGGTGCCTCACCGATGGGACTTTCATCACCCAGATCTGAAGCCCATGGCGCTCCGTGGCACAGCTCCCCTCCCCGGGGGCTGGGGGCTGTTCCTCCCGAGCTTGGTTTGTGTGTGGCACGTGTTTGTGCCAAAAGGCACAGACCGGTGATGCTGGCAACTCTGCTCTGATTGGCAAACCTTGGGTCTTGCTGAGGGAGGTAAAAGAAAGCAATTCCCGCGCACTGTACCCAATATTAAAACATGCACCAGAATGAGCAGGGACCCTGGTACCAGGCAGCCCCCCTGTTTACCCAACCAGCACCCCTCCTTTGAGGAGCCGCACACGTACTGCTGGGAGACCAGTTCTGCAGGAAGGTACCCAGTCTGGAGTCACCAGGATTTTACTGTGGGCACCAGGAGCCCGTTGCAAGGTGCCTGGGGACAGGCTATTCCTCTCCACCCTGCGCACGGATATAAATTAGATCCTTCAGCAAGTCCTGCCTCCCCTGAGCCCCCCTCAAAAGAGCCATAGGGTCCAGTCACTTGTTCTGGGTGCAGCCTCCAGATATCGATCTCCTGCGTGGCTGCCCACTGCCCCAGACCCACAGCTGAGATACGCCAGCAGCCAAGGTGTTTCCCGACACGGTGCTCCAAAGGGGACACTTCAACGCACCAGGATCCTGTCTGAGATGGCCAAAGAGCTGCTCCTCCTCCTGCTACTCCCAGGCACTGTCCATGGCCACCCCCAGCATGACCACCACTGTGGCAAAGCCAGCGTGCACTATTCCAGTGCACGGTGGGGGGCCAGGACCGAGCCATGGGCACAACAGCACCCCCTGACATTTGACAGCACCCATTTCCCTCCCTTAAGCAGCTCCTGACCTGACTCCACAGTCTGCAAACCAAAAAGAACAATTCAGAGCACCAGGAACAGTGAACCCAAGGGCCGTGACATTTCAGGAGAGAAAAATGAAACTCAATCCAAGAGATTTCACCCAGAAGGCAGCCGGTGTTTTGCCCTGCAACCTGCACAAAGCACCCTCCCTCCTCCTGCGCCGTGACCCGACGGCTGCAGCCCTGGGTGCTGCAGAGCAGCGGATGGCTCCCGGGAGGAAAGCACAGAGGGGGCTTTGCATTTGCCTGTCGCCCGAGTTCACG
>NW_010241878.1:16736-57507 GCF_000690775.1 Eurypyga helias | reverse complement strand
TTTAAGGCTACGAACAGAAACCGCATCTCTGCTCCCACCCAGCCAGCGCGAAGTTTGAGTAACAGAAACCAAAACAGAAAACGAAAAGCCTATGGGGATGTGCCGACAGCTGGGAACCCCCCATGAAACACTACCAAAGCCAAGGCACTTTTGAACACTGGCAACACAATGAAACCCCTGCAAGGAGGATTAGCAAGATCATAAAAATCAGCAGCTTTAAGTAAGAAACACTTCCCACTTCTCACAACCTGTTGGGTTTTTCCACACTGATCTCCAGTGCTTTTACAGTGGATGATGAGCATGTGGTCTGCAGGGTCTACCATCCACAAATGCCCTAACAGCAACAGGGCATGATCAGGGCTTGGCAGGATGATAAATAAACCTCCATCCACACCTCCTGACTGGCACAGCTACTCAAAGTGGTTTTGCAAAGGCATAAAAATCTCTGAGGGTGGCAAACCAGGTGTACACAGACCTGCACCGAGGGAGAGGACACATCGCGTGGTGGGGCAGGGCTGGAGGTCTGTGCCCCACTGATTTCCCTGACTGATGCTGCCAGTGGAAGAGGAGGAGGAGAAAAATCCCACAAGTGAAAAGGTTGATGCTAAAACCCCATTATTTCCAAATCTCTCCTCTAAGAATAACGAGAGGTGTCACCTTCTGACACCCACCCTATGTGCTCCGGTCCCAGTCGCAAAGCTGCCCGAGGTGACGCAGTGAGGGTGAACCACAACTTCAGCCCATCACCAATGCCAAAACCAGAGGTAAGGCCAAGCCCCATTCCCAAAGGAAAACCCTCAAATTCCTTTTAATGACGTTTTCCAAGATAAGGACACACATTCTTTGCTTTCCCTTCCCCAGGATACATTTAAACACCCCAAACATCCATCACACCTTTGCTGGCAGCACCACGATCGTGGGCCACGGCAGCAGTGAGGCACGTGGGTACAAATTCAGGGTGCCTGGGCTGGGCAGCAGCCCCACAACAGGCTCTACGTGCCCAGACCCTCCATGGCCCAGGATGGCCAAAGGGGCTTGGTGGGACGGAGACCCAAGGAGGCAGGAGGACTTCTGGGGACCAGCAGCAAGGGCAGAACCCACCTACCCTCAGCCCTGGGGAGCGGTAACAAAACGTTGGGAAGGGTTGCCAGGCTCAGAACACAATTTTACCCAAAATAACAGCTCTAACCACGCGTGGCATGTGCTGCTGCAGAGCTTCAAGCCTACACCTGCTTGTGGCAGCATCTCAAACCCCAACTCCTAATGCCGGGACGGAGCTGCCTGTACGTGTGTTTCCACCCAGGATGCTCCTGGCCAAGATAAAAACCATCTCAATGGTTTCTACAGGAGGAAAAAGCAATTCCCTCCTGGCTGGGTCCCCTCCTTGCGCTGCCTCCCCTCCCACCGGCTGACAGCAGGGGTGGATGAAACGCCGTGACGTTTCCTCCACTCCCGGGATTTTTTCATCCTTCAGCATCTGTTCCTTTCGCTCTTTTCTTCTATTTTTGCAGGCAAACGCTGCAAGCAGCATGGAGATGGCTCGAGGGGGAAGCTAGCAATCCTAAATTTAACCATTATCCTACAAAGCCTGGCTCGTCGATGGGGAGTTTAGTGCCAGGTCCCTCAAACACAGCCGTAACAACAGCCGGGTGCCACGACCTGCCCTCAGCACCCAGCAGCACCCCTAGGGCAGCCCCGATGGCTTTTGGGTGGGTGTCTGCCCAGGGGGGGAGAGAAGGTGTCAGCGGTCACTTCTGGCAGTGGCACTGGGTAAATGAAATGCAATCTCCTAGAGGAATTGTTAAGAAAATTTAAGCAAATTAGGGAACTCATTTTGGAAGAAAAAACAAACATGAGGAAATACGTAAAAACTCTTTTTCAGCTACTCCTCAAAGATGACTGACAACTCCTCTAAAAATCTGTCTATTCTAACTTTACCAATTCTTAAAAATTTCTTTTTTTCATCTACTACACTGGATGAAAAATCTGAAAATTAATCAAAACTTACTCCAACACAAACTAAATTCTCTACTCTGAAGCACAACAAATTTTTGTGGTAAGGAATCAAAGAAGAGCGATGCCAGAGGGGGCTGTGGGCTGACGCCAGGGGCTTGCTGTGGGGACAGGGGCTGGAGGAGATGGCTTGGCCCTGCTCCGAGTCTCTCAGCCTGCCTCCGGGCATGACCAGGGTGAAATGAAAACTGATAACAGGGTTAAATTACTTGAGATCATCTCTAGGGTAGGGGAAATAAGGGAATCACCTTCTCCTCTCCAGTTGCCAGTGAAGTTTCTTCAAGTCCATCAAAAAGCCTTCTCGCAGGGCCAGGCTGCTGCCCAGCCCCACGCTCCCTGCACGGAGGAGGGTTCCCTGCTCCATTTCCCGCAGCAAGATGCTGGCACCAGAGCTCAGCAGCCTGTGCCCACCGCCCCCCATCCCTCCCCTCCAGCAGCCATCACCTCCACCACACACCGGCAGCCCCGGCGGTCCCGGCAGCCCTGGCGGTCCCGGCTTCACCGGTGAGACGGGGCGTCCCGGCCGGGCAGTGCTGTCCCCAAGCCCTGGGACAGCGGGGCTGGCTGCTACTGGAGGATGCTTCGGGACGTCTGACGCTGAGCCTGCCCCCAGGGGACCTTTGGGCACGTTTCCTTCGGGGGCAGCAGCCTGACGTGGTGATGGGGAGACCTTGGCGAAGGCGGCAGGGACACCCAGGTCAGGGATGGCATCGCCGGGTTTGCTGGGCAAGACCCGCCGCCTCGTGCCCGCACTGGTCAGCTTCTCCGTGGTGACGTTCTCCTCCCGGGGCTCAGAGGCACGCTCCTTCTTGGCAGCTCTGTGCGTTTTGGTGGAGGGTCCTGGGTGGATAAAAGCACCATCAGATACCCAGGCATTGTGATGGTGTGCAGGAGAAATGGAGGAAACCGTGTCTATGGACTCACCGGAGATACCAGCGACCCAGGGGCTGCTCCTGCCGAGCTCTGGCCTGCCAGGGCCAGTGATTTTATTATAGGTGGAGTTCAACAGCTCAAAGCCTTCATCCTCAATAGAAAGGCTGTCCTCTTCCTCCTCAGCTGACGGCATCTCAGTAGCAGAGAGTGAAGTCGGGGTGCTCCCATCAGGCTGGAGGTTGAGGGTTTCCTGGTTGTCCTCCCACATCCAAGGTGGCCCCAGGGTCAAATCTGACTCAGTGGGTCTGGAGTCCTGAAAAAAAAGAAGGAAAAAAATGAAATATGAATTTGCCACTTTCTTTTCCCTCTCCCTGATCAACACACTTTGAGCTTCTTAATTTCCCACCGGCACCAGTGCTGTGGGGGACACAAGGCGGCCCAGGGCTTGTGAGCCCCGAGAAGGAGCCCCCAAGCTCCAGGGAAGCTCGTTGGCAACGGGCAGGTAAGGTCAGCCACCTAAGGAAGAAAACTCATCCTCCACAAGGGACACAAGCCAGTTCTCGGCATGGGCCACGCTAACACGACCCTCCTTCTCACAGCCCCACTATGATGATCACCCCCTCACTTTTCTAGGCTGGAGGAGCATTGTGAGAAGAGCTCATAGGTTAATGACAGAAATCCAAGCTTGAGGGCAATTACTAAAACAATTAAGCAAATGTATAGAGATACACCAGGGATGGGTCTGCTCTTTCAGCCTTTGATTTTGACGCTTCTGCGTATTTCGAGGCTCCCGGTAGTCCTGGGTAATGGTATAGGAGCTTGCAGCCTGCCCCCCCGCCCATCTCCTCCCCAGTCAAGCAGCTCCAACAGTGTTCCTGGCAAACCTCCGAGGCTCAGGAAAGGATGGCAGATGCAAGCCAAGGTGGAGCCTCCTGGGTCACTTGTGGCAAATCAAGGCAGTGGCTGGCAGGGGACTCGCTCTGTCTTCAGCTGCCAGGTTAAACGGTCCCTGCAGGACAGTGCAGACAGCAATGGCTCTCTCAGCCCTACAGCCACCTGGGAACAACCATGGATGGAGGAAAATGGCAACACTGAGAGAGACCTACGCTGGAGGGGAAAGCGCTGAATAAGAAAAGAGACTTAAATTTTAGAGAGTCTACCTGCATCTCAAACGTCCATTGGTTTTACATCCAGTGCCACGGCACGCGTCTCCGACTGGGCTTGCACACTAAGCCACACGTGCCCAGAGCCAGGGTTGGGTTGGTTGGTGGGTGTGAAGGACCTTCGCCTCTTCTGGAACAGTTGGCAGCATTTCCATCATCCCAAAATGCCCACCCCCTCTCCCACTCAGAGCTTGCTCTGAGCTCCCACTGAGCTCAGGGGCATGGACACATGGCGCATGGCACCACGAAGAGCTGGTGGACCCTCAGCCCTGGCTCCTGGGTGCCGGTGCCACGCAGCTGATGAAGAGAGAGTCTGCGAGGAGTCACTAGAGGGAGATGCAGGCCCACACTTGCCTTGCAGGGCTGCAGAAGGGAGCAGAAAAGTGGCGCATCTTTCCCATCATCCTTCCCATCCTATCTTCTTTTGACTGAACCCATCACTTGGTTCTGATTCTGCTCTGCACCACGGACCCAAGGTGCATGCTCGCTTGGGAACACCAGCTTGGATTTGCATGAATGGCAAGTAGAGAAACCACCAATTTCACTGCCAGAAGTGGTGATTTTGCAGGTAAGGACCCAACGGTATGGGTGGGTCAGGGGGACCAGCTCCAGCCAAGCCCCACTTCTGGAGCGCCCTGGGTGGCAGGGGAGCTCCAAAGGCAGCAAGAGCTGCTGAAGCCTTTGCTCTGCTGCTGGAGATTTCCAAACTGTTTCCATCTCAAGTGAGGAGGAAAAGTGAAAATTACCATTTTTCAATTTTCAAACGTCAAGTTTGAAGAGTTTACTTTAAAAACAGTGGAAATGCTTTTCTCTCAATTCTTAAAATCTTTTTTGGGAGGTCCTGTCTTTGTTTATTAGATATAAATTTTATAATTTACTTTGGTTTCAAGCTTTCATGCACAAGCGATTTTATGAGCTAAACAACATCTCTAATCAGAAAAAAAAAAGCTTTTTTAAAATATCAAAATGAAGTATTCTGATGACCTTTTTTCCCTTCCAAAACCCACCCCAAACAGAACTTCCCCACAAGAAGCTGTAACTGGAGCAAATCAGCATTCTCCTAAAACATTAGCAGTGCCAAAAACTACTGCTGGTACCAGCCACAGACACAACCTCTGGACACCTCCATGGAGCATCTTCCCCCTCACCCCCAACATGAGGGGGATGGCCAAGCCCACACTGCACCCATTTCCATTGGTCCCTCTCACGCTGCGGTAGGTAAAAACACGAGGGATGTATCTAAGACTACGCGTAGGTACCAGAGGAACCCACCCAGGGTCACATCCAGCTCTCTAATCCCTGAAGCTCCAACTGGAAGGGACTTGAGGCCAACCACCCCTGACTCCCCCTGAAGCCGTAATATCCAAAGAGACAATATTTTTCTGAGCCAAGTCAGTCTCTGAGTTTTTTTTGGAAAACAGGAATATTCCTACTTCCTCAGTCCTTTGTGCCAATTTGTCACCCCACTTGCAGAAACTTGACTCCCCAGAGGCAGATATGTTGGTGTTACTCTGCTCCTCCAGCCGGTGCTGTGTCCCAAGCCAAGGGATGAGCACTCCTCTGCGACCAGGATTTTGGGGCCTCAAATGGCATCACTAGCCATAATTTTAAAGAATGATGTCTAGGGTAGGTGCTAAGTAGGCAAGTGACAACCTAGCACCGAGGAATAAATTTGAGAGAGGTTGGGGTAAGGCAGAAAAGACAAAAAGCAAAGGAAACGGAGATGGTAGGTGGGAAAGCAAAGACTGGAGGTGACCGTCCAGCTCCTCTTTCCCCAGAGACATTTAAAGAGGACCCAAGGTCTTGCCTTGCAGACTGAAACCACCGGATGCAACTGAAGGATAAAATGCACGAAACAAAACAGGAGAGAGGGGAGGAGGAAAAGATTACCCTCATTCTGAAAGGGCACTTTCTCAGGAAAGCTCTCCAGGCCAGATCCTGCAATGCCTCGTCCCCTCACTTCATTGCCAAGCAAGGTTGCCAATGGAGGTGAACAGCCCCTGTGCCCCGGGACCTGAACTTGCTGGGCACCAGCTGTGCTCGCCGAGGGGAAAGCAGGCACCTCCAGAGGAGGAGAGCAGCACGGAAAGACACCGATCCCAACCTTCTGGCCCTCCATCTCCACCAGCTCCCTGAGGAGAAATTCTCCGGCTCCATCTCCAGCCGGCTCCCTTCAGCCAGCTTTAGCAATTCGATGCTCTCAGATTTTCCCGTGGGCGCTGCCCAGCCCGCAGTTCAACTGGCCGGCGAGCTCGTTACCGTCGCAGCCCTGAAGAGCAAAGGAGGATAAGGACTGTGTTTCCTAAACGGCGCCCAGCGTCTGGGTAAAATTCAAGGATACTGAGGAAGGAAGTGCTCCAAGCTCTGCACAAGGTCATCGGAGCACAGCCCCCGAAGGGGACAGGTTGCAATGACGCGGTTTTCATCGAGAGAAACGCTGATGTACAATGAACGAGCCTGCAGAGTTTGGAACGGATGAAAACATGCTGCCAATTAAATCACAGCGGTTTGCTGCCTTCGAGGTGGAGGGGAATAAGGCTTCAAATCGTGATTGCAGGGAGGCAGCCAGTGCTGCTCATCTGCCGCGCGCGCCGGCGGGACCGGGAGCGTGACAGCAAGCTCCCGAGTGTGGCCAGCTGGCTCGTCCCTGCCCTTGCCCCAGTGTCCTGGCCAGCTCGTGCCCCCAGCTCAGCGACACAGGAGCCTGGGAGGGTGGTGGTGGTCAGCCCGAGGCAGCACTTGCGAGCTGAGCAAAACTCACCATGTGGACACACTGCACGGTGGTAGAGGAATGGCACTGATGGGGTTTTTCTTGGTGCTAGAGTAGCTTTCAGCCGGATCAGGGAGCTGGATAGACCTGCCCTGCGGCTCACAGAGCACAGCGCTGAGCAGGGGGCTGCTGGGAACGGGACCTCGGGGCAGGACAAACCCTTTCCCTGCCACCCTGAGTGCAGCACCAGCTAATCAGAGACCCCACATGGAACACCACACCTTTCCAGCAGAAGGTCCTGTGGTTTAGCTTAGGCTGTTCACAAATGTTAGAAAATAACCACGGAAAGAGCATTCCCCCCCTGCACCCACACAGCCCAGAGAGCAGACCAGCATAGCCCCCGTCAGCCACGTCCTCCTCTAACCCCACAGCAAACTCTCACACCCTACAGCCTTCCTCATGGAGGTAAGATCCAAACCTCAACAAAACCAGAGAGATCTGCTCATCCACCACTCAGGCATCTTTTGAACCCCAAAGCTGCTGGAATAGGGGTTGAATCCATGCAACACATGGTAAGGACGAGGATAGAGCTGCCAGGCATCCGCTTTACCCGCTGCAAGGTCAGATTTGCCGTCCCCTATGGCAGCACAAGCTCTCAGGAGGATGAGGTAGGATCCTTTGGTCCTTTCCCATCGTGCACGTTATCAGGTATTTGCCTTCTCTCTCCTCCTACTTGGGTCCAAGGCAAAACAGGGCTGTGAAAGTCGAGCTGAGGAAAGGCACACCTGTCCTCGCTACAACAGGCTTCCCTCCCCATCTCCATTCTGTAGCCCCTTCACACGCCGCACAGTCATTTCTCTCCTTTTTCCTTGCCACACGGCACCACTGACCGTCCGGGAGAGACACCCCCAAGGGATTAGCGACAGTTTGGATCAGAGCAGACACTGTTCAGCCCCTACGGTGCCACACAGTGCCCAGCCGATGCCGAGACCATCCCACGCCTGGCTGCCAATACTCGTCAAATGAGTCTTCACAAGTATATCAGAATCAATGGATTCAATCACACGAGGGTAAAACCCTATGGAGGCTCCTTCAGTGTAACATATAAGCCAGATTTCAAATCCAGTTAAAAGCCCTCCTATCATTAGCTTTAACTACCTTGGTTTGTGGTTCTGTTTCTGTTTAAGCATGATGACTGCAAGCTGGCGGTGGGCAGTAAAGAGCTGTAACACACAGACTCTGAAACAGCACTCGTCTTTTTTTTTAAGCTAATACCATTAAAAAACCTCCTAGTTTATTTTACAAAATCCTTTTGGGTAAGAAATCACAGAAAAAGTGATCTGGCTACAACTCGACTCCATCATTTGTACGTTTTAAATACAGTTCAGCTGTTAATTATGAGAAACCACATTCCCTGCAAGGTAACCTTCCCACAGAGAGTGCGAGAGGAGCCAACGGGGAACCAGAGGGACCTGCAGGCAGCTGGTTCACCCTCCTCAGCCCAGCACAGAACTGTGGGGCTGATCCCCTGCCCACCCCCAGCAAGGATTCTGTGATTCCCTCGGGAAGGGAACCGTAGGGCACGGGGAAGACCTGAAGACTCTGCAGACCCACAGACAAGGTGCCCTCAGCTCTATCTCCAAATCCTTCCACAGACCCAAAAAGCTCATGCTTGGCCATAGATCTCACTGCTGTCCATCTGTGCAGAACCCGGCTCCTGTGGCTTGTCCAGGAGGAGTTTCTGGGTAGCCTAAAATGCTAATTTCTCCTCTTAATGCACTCCAGTTAGCAGCCACTTGCTCACTTTTGTCCCTGAACCATGCAGTCCACAGCCTGCACAATTTGCTAGCAAACCACAGCAAAAACGGTGGTGGCCCCCTACCACCCGCTCCAACATCTGCCCAGAAAATATATTTAGCATTATGTGTAAGCCTCCAACTCCAGCAGCTGGGGGTCTGCAGAAGAGCATCTGAAATTTGGAAGGACCTGAGAACTCATCTCTGGGAGAGGCAGAGGGAGCTCATTTACCTCCCATCCTCCTCCTGGCACACAGGAGGCTTAGGGGTGAGGACCAGGCATTAGATGCTCCCCCTCCTGCAGACACGCTTGGTACTTAAACCCTCTGCAATCCCAGTGCATGATTCAATTTTGGATTTGGCACATAGTAAATCCAACAAGAAACAAGAGCTGGAGGGGGCAGGGACTTGGCCAATTTATAAGTTCCAATTAAAATAGTTTTAAAAATTGACTTGTTGCCAGTTAGCTTTGGTTTTGCTATTTCTAGTCCTATTCTGTAGTGAGGGTTTGTATAACCTCTTCAGCGGCTCCAAAGAAAATTTCTTGGCTTTTGATTTTGTAACCAAACTTTTCACCCATGGACAGATCTGCAGCAATGCAGGACATTAAGAAAGGACGTTTCAGTCTGGAAGTGAGAATATTTCATGTGAGATGCAACAAAACGCAGTGCTGAATCCTGCCCCAGGCTGCTGTGACCTGGGTACCAGGATCTGCTGCAAGCTCCCCCCTCCCACAACACCCAGAGCCACCCAAAGATGCAGGAAACTCCACAACAGGCATTTTCTCCTTTGATTTACTTAGGCAACAACAGCTTTTTGGAGTAAAAAAGATTGTCTATCTTTCTGGAGACCATGGACATCATCACCACCTCCCAACCCAAACCCCTGACCTGGGTACACACCTCCAGCTGAGCCAAGCAGGCACCCACCAAGACCTGGGGTCGCAGGAGATGCATTGGCTTCACAACAGCTCCACCTCCAGCTTCCTTCTAGCCAAAGCCTTTGCTAATGATTAACAGTAAGTCAAGGAAATACAAGAACCCAACCGAGCCATAAAAGAGAGGATTTGGGCACTAGTTCAAACGTGTGCACTGGCCCAGGGGGGAAGGTGCAGAGGGCAGGAGCAGCTCAAGGCTTTCCCACTGCAGGGATCCACCAGTTTCACAAAGGACAAGGGCAGACAAGTTCAAGGCATGGGCTGCTACAGCAAGAGAAAAACCTTGCTGGATGATTTCACATTCCCTGCTCGCATGCAGGAGGTCACACGCAGAGCCAGCCATGTGCATCCATCTCTAAAACAAGCGCCATGGCACAGTGTCCCAGCATTTACTGCCCAAGGACATCTCCAGGGTGAGCAGTGGCCTGCCCTGGTCCCCAGGCCCACCAGCCAGGAGGGGCTGGCAGGTTTTTTGGGACATCTTCTCATCTGCAGCGCTGTCTGCTGCCATGGAGACCAGGCTCAGGTTTCCATGGGCTGCCGTGTGAATGCCTGTAGCAAGAAAGCTCTTAAACTCAATGGGCTGTTATGCAGGACCCTTTTTCCTTTTGCTGTTAAACTGCTAAAAAGGAGAAGCCACCAGATACCTACATGTACCTTGGAGTCCCAGGTGGAAAGGCTGCAAGAGTCCCATCAAATCCATTAAAATAAATCACTGCTCACTGCAGGAAGCCAGAGGGAAGGTTTCTGAGCACCCTCCCCCCCATCACACATCACCAGTTGCAGACGTCCTCAAACGGTCCCCCCCCCAGGATGTGGGTAGGTGCTTGTAAAAGCTTGCCTGAAAGCACCATGAAATTGGGTGCCCGATGCCACCAAGCCTGCCCTGACATCACCTGCCATCCTACAAGCCAAGCCTCCAGCCCACCCCAGCCTCATTCAGTGGGAAGGAGGGTTCGGCTCAAGATCTGGAGCCCACATCCACACAGGTGCTCATGAGCATCGCCATGGTCCTCCCTGCCTGGCTGCGGTGCTGTGACCAGTGCTCGGCCCTGGAGAGGAAGCCCTGCTGCCAAGGGCTCCTGCAAAGTGTGGGGAACCCCTTTGGAGAAAGCCTGGACAGCCCTCTTCCTCACTTACACACCCCAGACAAGCCCCTCAGGTGGGGACAAATGTCAGCAGAGGTAGAAAACCAGCTGGGTGACTGTCACCGCCAGACAGCAGCTCCCCCGAGGGCAACAAGGTGAGTATCTGTTCTCTGTGCAGCAGTCCCTGGAAGGGGGGAAAACTGCAGACATTTCTTTATGAGCTGAAATAAAAAGTAATTTATTTTTTCTTCCAAAAATTAAAGTGCAATGTAGAATGGTTTTGATGTTACATTTTTTTGTTGCTTTTGGGGGTTCTCTGCTTAATAACTCTTAAAATATAGATTTAATGGTGGGGAAAAAAAAATAAAATCCAAGTGCTTCAGCTTTCCAACATGACCTGTATTTCTCCCTCCAACCAACAATTTTGCCAGTTTTGATCCAAGTGCTAATTTCTTTAAAACACATTTTGCAACAAATGAAACCACAGTATTGAAAAGTTTCAGCTATGGCTGCTTGTAAGAGAACTTAGTGATCGCATTCTGTACCTCTTAAAGAGGGAAGTTAATGAAAGACATCAGCACCTCTGCTCCACGGGGCATCACGGGGGCTGGATGATTAAGCTCACGAAGCACATGGGCATCATTAGCCAGAAATCATTCCCCAGGCAGAGCAGAAAGGGAGACCCAGCTTAAAAAGATGCTGGAGACCCTTGGGAAAACTCTGCAAAGCCAAAGATTTAAAAGCCAGTTCTTCAGTGGCAGGTCACCCACGGAGAAGACATCCAGGCACAGCTAGCAGATGGCATCAGGTGAGGAAACGTCCGGTGGGAAGCCAGGGCTTACAGCCTGCGCTCTGTCCCCACTTTCCTAAAACACCAGGTTTAGATGTTATTTTTACCAGATGCCATTAGCCACAAGCTGTGGGGCACTGCAGGGGCAGAAGCTGAAGCATTCAGGTATTCAATAGGTGAAGCCAGTGCAGAACAAATCCATAGGACACAGAGCAGTGGGATGCGTAACAGCTCCAGCAGCCTGATCTATCACAGCACTGAATTCCTTCACATTGCAGACGAGCAGTTTTTACTTCAGCTTCAACATCCGGCATGGGAAAGGTCTGTACTGGGAACTCTCATCTGGTGAGCACAGGGGAAACGGGTCTCTACGCTAAAAGTTACTGGTCTCTTAGGCACAAGTAGTCACGACTGAATTATATTGGTTCTGTGTAAACAGAACAAAAAGCCAAAATCAACAGCACACACACCTGCTCCTTTAAACAGGCCAAATTTAGAGAAGAACCAGCTGAGAAAGACAAATTAGGAACTGCCTTAAACAGCTCAAGAGTTGCCCGAAAGCATGAGAGTTGAGGCAGAAGGCATGTGGGTTTAAAACCCTCCAGAAATCAGATATGGGAAGTTGGGATGCGAGCGCAAATTGAAAGCAGCCATTATGGAGGATAAAACAGAACTAAAAAAGGATTGGCACATGGTAAGTCATGCAGGGTCTATGATTTGTAGAAAGTCAACTTGGACAAAGAAAAAGACAGGAGAACTGACTCAGCCACCCCTTGTTGCAGCACACGGGGTCCCCACTGTGGTCCCCCGCCACGTGGCAGCATCGTGGGAAGACTGAGCTGGAGAAGCCACATTTCTGTCCACATTTGGGAAAAGCCAGATGACATAACCGGATGACAACGAAATACTCTCCATTCCAGAAGTGACAAGGAGGAGGGGTTTCTCAATCCTGTCCTGATAATGCAAACTAAAAAGCTTTAAAAGAGCAGGCTCTCCTGAACATGAGCACTGATTTTTCAGTTTGGCTCAGAAAGCTGGGGAAGCTCCAGGGGACTGGGAAAAGGCTTCATGTTGTGCCAATATGCAAAAAAAAAAAAAAAAAAGGCAAACAGGAGGCCTTGAGTAATTACAGACCTCTTCTCCAGAGCTGAGCCCAAGCAAAATAACAGAGCAACTGATATGGGGCTCATTAATAAAACCACCACAGATAATGTAATTAATGCCATGGTTTTGAAAATAGTTGCCATGTAACTAACTTGCTATCTTGCCTGAGGAGATCAAGAGCGCTTTGTTGACGTAATGATCCTAGACTTCCGTAAGGCTTTTCAGTTAGTAGGGCTCGATAACATGATCCAAAAACTCAACTGGCTTCCTAAATGGAAAAGAGGTTAAAACCCAGCTCGGAATGTAACTGTCTACAGGAGCCCAGACAACCAGTGTAATGTGCTGCCCTAGTTTTCAGCTAGATAAAATGTATTGCAAAGCTCAGTGCCTTCTCCCAGGAAACACGCTTTTGTTAACAGAAGTCTCTTCTATCCAACAGACAAAGGTACAATATGATTTATGAACTCAAGATCAGAGAAAGACAATTTCCTCCACTGTACACCAGCCCTTGCTTCCTCAGAGAGGGGCACAAGGCTGCAGCCCTCAGCCAAGGCATCACTCTGTCCTTTTCCAGGTGATTTAGGCCAGAAGTGCAGGATCATGTCTGCAGGAGACATTGGTCAAGCAAAACTGGAATAGCTCAGCCCAGTGACCCCCCACATCACTGCTTTGTGTGAACTCACAGCAGCAGTTCTTGTTCACAAGTTTCATATATGGTACCAGTTTCATATCTGGCAGCAGGGTGCTGGATTCGGGAAGTGAATATGTTGTAAGCCTAAATAATAAACAAGATAAATTATTTCTTTTTGGAGATCCATTTGAGATGCCCCACAAGTGCCCTGTTTTCACAAAAGGATATTCAGGGCTCTCTGGCATCCTATCCAGCCACTCAGAAACTGAAGCTACCCGAAAGCCTGAACACCCCTGAAAGTTCAACATCCGGGGCCAAATTCAGACTGGAAAGAATCTAAGGGACTCTCTGTGCTCCCTGCCACACTCTCAAAGAGCACAAGCACCTCTTCTCCAACAGCCTTTTCCAAAGCAAAACCCATTTCCAAGTGACCCTCAGGCAGAGGGCAGCCTTGCTGGAGGTTGCACACAAGTGGCTGCCCCAAGCACACGGCCATGGAGCTTCAGCGGGACATGAGAAACCAGCGGGAAGAGCAACGGGTGCTCGAGCAGGAGTAGTGAAGCTGCTGATCAAGCCAAGCCCTTCCTGCAACACTTCTGGTGCATAGCAAGCCATAAAAGTCAGGAAGGGCACAAAACCTGAAGCCAGACAGAGGTCAGGTCATGAAAGGTTGAAGAGTAGCTGCAGTGCACATTAGAGGATGCCTCATGGCTTGGTTAGATGGAATAACACTTTATTTCTTTCACATGGGGCAGTGGTTAAAAACCACTGCAGTTCAGATCAATATAATCCTTTCAAGACATTTATCACAGAGTGGATTCGAGGCGCTATAAATTATCCACAGACACCTTATCCTACCTGAAAAACCAGTTTCAGAGATGTTCAGATGGCTGAGATATTACAGCTGTCAGAAACCAGAACACCCATCCCAAGATAACGCCTGAGAGCAGTGGAGATGCTGCTGTGCTCGAGCTGTCGGTCAGGCTTCCCCCATCAGCCTCTGCCACAAACCCACGGGGGTATTTGGTATTGGCCCAGGTTGCCCGAGGAGCTGGCAGCCCGAAAGGCCAAGGAGCCAGTGGGGCAGAGGACTGGCAGTTCCCGCGTGAGGGCTTGTCTCTATGAGGCAGGATGGACCAAGTGCAAGGAGTTTGTGGCAGGTATTTTGACGTCTGACATCCAGAGTACGTACATCTCCTGATTTACCCTTCAGACTGCTCTGGTTTTAAAAGGAGTGATGCTCTGGTAGTACTTGGATACTGGGCAAAGGTGCTAACAAGAAATCAGCAACTAAATCTCCATTCACTGCTTTCAAAAATTATTTTTAAGACGGACCTTCCTCCTAGTTTAAGCAGAGCCAGCATTTCCTTTGACTTAAAAAAAAATCCCCCCCTGATCTTCGCTCCATGAAAATCATCACTGATCATCAAGGGTGCCACATTGTGATTTGATTTATTCAACTGGGATGTTGCTTGGTATGACCAAAAACTAGTAAGAAAGTCATATAAAGTAAGATCTTTTACTCTGTGTATCAAATACTTAAAAACCTCAGCTAAAAAAAGAATTTGTGGTTAAAATACAGACTTGGTAACAAACAACAAAACCACACACACACACAAAATCCTTTTTTTTGCCATGCAGGTCATAGTAATATCCAAGCTCATTTTACTCTGTATTCTCTGCTGCCACCAAGCAGATGCGAGTCGTGCTCATGGACTGTGCCACACAGGACCGATCTCCTTCTGCTTGAGCATGTGCAAAACCAGAAGCAGAGACAAGCATTTGCCCAGCACACTCTGGTTCATCTGGCCTCCTGCTGCCTGGAAGGGCTTCTCAAAAATTACTTGCAAGGAGTTCCCTGGCTGCTGGCTGACCCACGCCATGAAGTGAGAACAGTGATGCCAGCCGCACTCCACAATTTCCCTTCCAGGCTCAAGGACAGCCTGACATCTGCTCGGGCATTCCTCCCAGCCCATCACCGTGGAATCAGGCCACCTGCTAACTGGAAAGATGCCAAGCTGCCAAATAAGACCCTTGCCAAGCTCTAACAGCAGAATCCAGGCTGAAAACTTCAAACCCTTGCAGAACCACTCAGACGTTAATAAGAGACCTACCTTGGGGTCCTTTTAGGTATGACGACCAAAGAGAAGGGTAAGGAGGAGGAACAAGAAGTCCCCGCTGCGGAAATGCTGTATTAGCGCACACCGACCGTGGCGGACTACCGCCGAGCTGTTACTATTTAAGGAGCTACCAACAGCGTTAGGATTGAATGAGACTGAATGAGTGACTGCAACACGAATTTTGTTGCAGAACAAACCTGAGCATGAAAGAACAGACATTGCCATGAGCGAACTGAGTGTTCCATGGAGCTTGGACAGCATTTTTCAGTGAAGAAATCTCGGAAGTAGCTTGAACTCTCCAGATAATTAAACCTGTGAAATTTTGCCTCTTTGGAAGCCAGTTGGATTTAAGCTGTATTTGACTTTTGGTTGAATGACTTCAGAATCCCATAATAAATTGCTTCGGAAAAGGCCATTCCAAAGTAATCAACTCTGCCCTCTTGCTCATGTTTAGCAGAGGCAGACAAAGAGAAGACAAAAAGTAGAAGTGGGTCAATCCCCTCCATCGCTTGAAGATTACTCATAAATTACAACCTAACCCTCAAAAAAAATGGCAAAAGGAGCAGACAGCAACTCAGGTATAATTTAGGCTGCTGGTATGAAGCATCTAATCTAATGCCTTCATCCACTTACATCTTCCTCCACCATCACCCTAGGCCTCCGTAATTATTTAGCTCTAATTAACAATTAAGGAATTCACCAATATACTAATTTACTTCTAAATGAACAAAGGCATGGAAAGTGTAAGTACAGAGTAGAGCTTTAGTCCGTCCCTGCAGCAGAGCTGATCTGCTCTTCATTATTCTCAAACTGTAACACGTTAGTAGCACATTTTTTTTCTTTTAGTAAGTCCAAATGTCAGAGATCCCAAGGCATCTCTGGTCCTGATTAAGTGCTCGAAAAATAAACTTGTCCCAAATCCAGAATATCATTAGTCTGCCCCTGTAGACCCATGAATTTCACCACTTTTCTTATTACAGCAACATCTCACCAATTCACACCAGTCACTGGGAGAACCGCTGCCAGTGAAGCCAACTGGCAAGCAACCATCGGATGGGGGAGCACGTCCTAATCAGGATCCATCAGGGCTTGAGGTATAATTGCAGGGGGGAAGAGACCACTTTCAGACAGGCTCAGGAAGAGTCATTTTGCCATCTCAGTTCATTACCATCACTGCAAACCCGCCCCAAGCACTCTCATCAGCACACCAGCAGCCCGCTCTCCGGTCAGCCCACCTGCTGCTGCCACACTTGGGTCAGGATTGAACCCCAACGCATGCACCCAGCTGCAAAAGTCCACTTGGCCGTATGTGAAGTGCTCTTTGTGTGAGGGAGCTAGCAAGGTGTAACCAGACAGCTGAAGCCAGGCATGAGAACAGAGACCATCCCCAAACAGTTAACAGCAACGCCTGGGAGGGTGAGGGGAAGGACTCCACACTGCTCAGTCACACACAAACAAATCTCAGTTTACATTTGCTGGCAGGTTCCCCCCTCAGGATGTCTGTTTGCGTGAACTCAAACAACAAACCTTGGCTAGAAATCTCAAATAAAGCAGAAACATGAAGGATTTGCAGCCTGCCTCACTCAGGGCAATCACACATCTCCCAACGTACGTAGAGGATCCGGAGACATCCTCTGCAGCTGCCAGAGCAGCTCTGACAGGGAGGAGGCAGCCCCCAGCCCCACAAGCACCAGTGGGATTTGGGAGCAGCCACCCCTCTCCCAGCATCGGACTCCCCAGGGAGCTGTGCCACAGAAGCGTGAAGCCTTGCAACCCCCCGAATCACAACCACCTCCTCCCGTCGCAGAGGTTCAGCCCTTCCCACCTCCTCAACAACGGCAAGCAGCAGTGTCTTCCCCAGGCAGGCTTCCACCTCCCATGTGTGTGCAGAAGCAGGAGTCATCCAGCCGCCCCCTTTTTCCTGTACCATGCAGAGACCTGCCACCTGGCTAATCCAAACCTCACCGTTTCCTTCCCCCCTGCCAGCAAACCCAGCTGCAGCCAGGCTCGCCGGCAAATCCACGAACACCTTCGTGCATGCAGTGACCTGATCCACCTCGTCCCCTTCATCAAGCCACCCCTCCTGGGCTCAGTGCAAACGCTCAGGAAGGTCACCTAAACCCACCTCAGCCTCCACCAGCGCTGACACATGTCAAGTTACAGCCAAAGCACTGAAGAGAGACACCACAAGAAAGATAAAATCCTGAAGATGCTCAGAGGGCTGGAGCACCTCTGCTATGATGAAAGGCTGCAAGCATTGGGCTTGTTCAGCCTGGAGAAGAGGAGGCTCCGAGGAGACCTCATTGCAGCTTTCCAGTACCTAAAGGGGCGACAAGGAAGCTGGGGGGCACTTTTTACAAGGGCCTGTAGTGACAGGACAAGGGGTAACGGGTTTAAATTGAAAGGGGGGAGGGTTAGATTGAATATCAGGAAGAAATTCTTCACAGAGAGGGTGGGGAGGCACTGGAACAGGTTGCCCAGAGGAGCTGTGGATGCCCCATCCCTGGAAGTGTCCAAGGCCAGGCTGGATGAGGCTTGGAGCAACCTGGTCTAGTGGAAGGTGTCCCTGCCCACGGCAGGGGGGTTGGAACTAGATGATCTTTAAGGTCCCTTCCAACCCAAACCATTCTGTGATTCTATGACTTGTAGCCTCGCCTGGGTATTTTGGCTTTTTCCCTGGCTGCTCATTAGAGTGCCTGGTTTCCCCAGGCCACATTACAGTGATGACACACACCAGAGGGACACAGGAAGGGGCATTCCCTGCACATACCTCCCGCAGCAACGTGGGAGCCCTACCTGAGCAGAGGAGTCCTGGATTTCATTGGTTTCTTTTGGCACCTAGACAGTTGGAGAGAGAAAGAGGAAAAACATCACTGCCCTGACTTAAGTGTATGGTTATTGTTGGCTCCAGGAGTGAAGAGCACGCTGCCTCCGATGCATGGGAAGCATCCAGGGAATGCACCCTGGGAACCAGTCATTCATAGCAACGTGAGGGAACAGCTTTTGATTAAACCTCTTGACTCTCTGGGTGGGTTTCTGCGGTTTCTTTTGCTTTGTTTTTGAAGCTAACCAGTCCTGAGGAGTGCCAGCAAGGGATGGGAACTGGTGTGGCATGGGGTGGCATTACCCCGTGGGCTCCCACTCGCAGTCAACTTACTGATACTTAAAATAAAACCTCGTCCCTGCTGCATAAGCCGCTGGAGCTGTTCAGGTGAGTGCTCCAGGCCTACAGAGCACAGGATAATATGGAAAAGCAGGTTAAGAAGGGCCCATCACCTGCAGAGGACACAACTTGCAGTCTTTAAAAGAGAGATTTGCCCTTATTTCTTAGCTCTAGGGAGTGAGTCAAACTTATCTTCTGGAGCTACAGCCACTACACAAGGGCTGTCAGCAGGAGAAACACCAGGTATCCTTCCAGGGGGGACCACAGGTTCCATTTGCTGGGAACAGGCACCCGGATCTCCCTTAGAGCAGGCAGACACCAGCTTGACCTGCTCTGCATGGCATGCTCAGCCTTCTCCACATTTACTCCCTGGCAAAGCCAGCTCCTAGCTAATCCCTTATGTTCAGGGCTTTTCCTAAAAATCCTCCTCTTAAAATAATAAATACAGAAACGGATGCAGCCCATCTTGGGGAATGGAGCAGGGGGAGGCAGGGGCAGCACCGGCTGGGTGTCCCCGCTCCCTGGGCGTGCTAGGCCCAGGAGCCCCGAGGGAGGATACGCTGGGCAGGACCCAGGCAGGGCAGGTGCCCCATCCCACACGCAGTTCCCTCCCCTGACACCGTCCTTTTGCAGCAGCTCTCCCAGAGCATCAGAAAGGGCTGTGACTCATGGGAGGTTCGTGCCAAACGCTGTCATTAGGCACTTGCCTCCTCAGCAAGCCTTTTCCAGGCAGCTACGAAACATTCCAGATACCTGGACTAGAGGGATGACGTATCTCCCCGGGCCAACTCCATCTCCTGAGGAAAGCCTGGGTGCTTCACGTCTTTAGGGATTTACTATGACATTTTCAGTACAAATATATTTCTTGAAAAATTGTGGAACACTGTCATGGAATTAAATCCCATGAAACTTCCATGTTCCAGCAATGCTGACAAAACAGAGGGGACAACCCTAGAAAGGACAATGCACCAAAGGGTGCAATGCAGCAATCTTGCTGGGAGCGAGCAAGAATTTCAATGTACAGTTACGAGGACAGCTTTCACCCCCTCCCAAAAGCAAAGCTCCAGCTGCAGCATCAGTAAACAGCTACTCAAAACTTTCCTGTGTTAAACACACCAGCACACAGAGTCATACACACACCCAGGCTTTTTTTGGCCCAGAGACCCTCCTTTAACTCATTCTCCCTTTGCACCAAACCCATCTATGGCTTGAAGGCAGGGTTTGGATGGCACACCCCATGTGCTGGCCCCCATCACCCCCCTGCATCTCAACTCAGACTGGAGACCCAAGTACTTCCAGGCTGCATTAACGCCCTGGGTTGGTCCTTTCATCTGCACAGTGCTACACCGAAGAGGAACGTGGTCCAACAACCCCCAGATTTGTCAGCCACACCTCTGACCAGGCTGGTGAAAGCTCCCACGGGGAACCGAAGTGGCTGCGGTTGAGGGAGCGTGTGCACGTTGAGCTGTAGCTGCGGCAGTGCTCGCCGGCGGCTGCTGCGTCTCCCATCACGAAGGTCAGCTGCTGTAGAGCACCCTGGGAGGAAGAGACACAGAAACCATAGTTTATCCACATGCTTCCTCCAGAGAAGAGGGAAAGGTCTGGGAGAGGGTGGTGGTGGGTGTTTACAGGATAGTTTAGACAGGGAATTCTTTACAGGATAGTTTAGACAATCAACATTCACTCCCCATCTTCAAGCTGGATGCAAAAATCCTGGGAACAAAAGCTGAGAGGCAGCAATGTACAAGCTATTCCTGAGTTAAATAAAGAGTGAGGATTCAAGAGGTGCTAAGGCACAGTGCAGGATCAGGCCCTGACTATCCACCTCCCAGAGAGCATCCTGCCCTGGCCCAGCCTGCGCAGTACCCCAGTGCAGGGGCAGTACTGAAAGGGACCCCTCGCCATGCTGAGGACGGTGTACCTGCAGGCAGCAAAGGTTTGCAACTCCACCGTCACCCCCCTGCACACCCTGGCCCTACAGCTCTCAGTGAGGCATCAAGGGGCAGCTCAGCTGGGCAGCAGCAGGGAGCTGCGCTCATACTGCAAAGGCCCTGTTACAAATAAGGGCGCATGAGGAGAGAGACCAAAGGGAAAATATTCTGCAGAGGAGAGGATTTACCGAGAAGAAAAGAGTGAAGCATGATATTGCACTCCCAGCACAGACAACCAGCAGGGGAGGGAGACTGATATACAGAGATGTCTCTTTGTCTGCATAAGGCAAAATGTCAACCTCCAAGGTTCTGCACTTGTCAGAATCAAAACTAATTCAAAAAGGGCTGCCCTGGATTATCAGGCTGCCTCCGCATTTCCTTCATTAAGCTCAGAGCAACTCAAATAATCAATTAGCAACACAGCACCACTTCTGTTCCATCAGCTTTTCTGCATGACATGGCTATTCAGAGGAATATCTGAGCCGTTCTCCATCCACCCCAGCATCCTCTGCTGCCTTCCAGCAGCAGCAAATGCAGCTTTTTGAGCTGCCAGCTGACCTCTTCTCTGAATGAGCTGAAATCTTCCTCCTCAGGCTGGAGGTGCAGCTGGGCAGCCCCACTATAAACCTGGGACAAGGGGAGAGCTCGCCACAGAAACGGAGAAGAGCTTCAGACTGATGACACAAACCAGGGGGTTGGTCTCAAAAATGCCACTTGGACTTTCTCCTCAAGAGCTAGATCTGCCTGATGTCCGCAGTTTCTGTGTTTGAGGCTGACCATCGGAGAGATGTTTCAACTCAAACCGTGACAGCCTTTGGATTTACCAGGCATTTTAACAAGGACATCGACTTTGATCCGCCAGGAATCCTCTGCTTGCAGAGTCCTCACAGCAGGGACTTTATCTTCAACACGTGTGTCAGACAAGCTCCCCAACCAAACGCTGTGCATGCTGACTGCCCGGGTGACTCTGTACTCAAATCACGGTCAACAGGAGAGAATGAGTGTTAAGTCTGTAACCTAGAGGCCTCTACTGCTGACCTGACTGCTGTGTTGTTCTGACCCAAAACCAAGCGCTTTGCACAATTCAAAGCCTTTGCAAAGCTCACCCTCCCCAGCCATGAAAATAAACAGTGTGTTTTAGGAAGAGAAGGCAATGGATTCCTTCAGACGGAGTTGCAACCTCACTCCACGCAGCGAGAGCAGACCACATCCTCAAGCACAGCCCAGCCAGGCCTACCCAGCTCTCACCTTGAAGGGGATCTCAAAGGACTCGATCAGGCCTCCGATGATGATCAGCCCCTCGGTGTTCACTCCCATCCCGAAATAATTGGACCAGCTCACTCTGTCCACCAGTCGACAGTCCACATGTAACTCCAGCCTCTCCAAGGAGATGCTGAGAGCAACTTGGTGCCAGTGCCCATCGCTGAGAAAGGAAACTGGGAACCTGCGTGCCCCAGCGGGGGAAGGGAAGAGGCACAACATGAAACTTGGGTCCCACACCTTATACAGGACTAGGCTTCACCCTTACCAGCTCCCAGGGTCCCTCGTGTATTCACCCCGAGTGCAGATGCAGAGGACAGTACTAGAGAAAGAAAGTCCACCTTATTGTCACAAGCAAGCACCATCACTTCTCTTCCAGCACAGGAATGCTGTCCAGTGGATTTGGGCACATCTACAGCAAGTTGAGGTGTCTGGGAAATTATCAGTATTTGTGTCTTTCCCCACTTGGTTATCCCCAGGTATTTGAACCTCTCTGTTCTTTGCTTTGTTTTCCAGATCTGCATCATTTTGAGAGTGGAGTTTGGTCGTGACTAGCTGTACAGTCACACCATCAGGTCTGAGGGACCATCACCCAGCTGGAAGACAAGACTTTTATTCAGCTGAGAGCAGCATTGCTCAAAACCCACAGCAGGAAACCTTAACTCTGACTTGGGAGTAGGAAAGGAAGCACGAAAAGGCAGAAAAAAGCACCTGAGCTGGAACTTACTCATAGTGTCTCCTCCTCGTGGTGACAAAGACCAAGGCATACGGGTTAATCCTTATCTGGAAAAGCACATTGGTCCGATGGCTAAGGATGGTCACAAGGCTGGTGTCCTCCTTCAGTGAGTACCTGAGCTTCATCAGCACACTCAGCTCATCGGCAAACCTAGCAGAAAGAAGCGACACATGGCATCCTGCAGCAGCTGCTCTATCACCATGAACTGCCCTCCTCGGACAAAGAAAATGAGTTCACAAATGAACTCAGTGAGAACAAAAAATGAAATAAAATAGAACAAGAGTAAACAATCATTCAGGTTATAAGGTCAGGTACTTGAAAAGCAGCAGCCAGGCCAAAATTTGCATTGCCCATATAACCTTAATGCATCCCTCTCAGTGCAATCTCAGCACATGCTTATGTGGCTGTGCATGATTTTCCATGGGACTCCTGCCCTGCCCACTGCTGAGGGTGGATGGTAGCCCTGTTACAAGCAGCTCTTCAATCTTGCCTTCTCTCACCATGTCCAGTGTCCTTGTCCACAGCAAGATACCACCCACCCACATCAAGTACAGCAAGGGTCCGGCCTGGTCTATGCCTCCAAAGACCAGTGCCTTGGCATCAAGCAATGCTGACGGATATGGCTGTGCTGTCTCTCTTGCTCTCTCCAGTCATGTGCTGGAGCACAGAAGTCTTCCTGGTGGGAACACCAAGAAAACACATTCCTGGAAAATTACACACAGCAAAGAAAGATGGGAGACAGGGAAGAAGCACTGAGCTCATATGAGCAGAGTGGATATGTTATCTTCATGTCGTTATGGAATGGGGTGTTAAAGTAACCCCTCAAACCAACACACGTGTATGAGATGAGCACCACCACCGCAACCCCATCCCCTGAAGGCAGCCTACCTGTCCCCAAACGCCTCCCTCGTAGGGATGTTGAGGGTAGCATACTGCCCAATCTCCAGGATGCTGCAGTTGGCTTCATCATAGCCAAAGGAAATATTGCTGAGGTCGTGCGCACGGGAAGTGATTTTGTCCAGCAAGTTCACTTCATCTGCATTGGGGGAGAAAAGGAGATGCTCAGTCATTGAGATACCTTCACTACAGGGTTCTGCTCACTTCATTCCTCCTATTAGACAACAGTCAAAGCCCGCAGGAAGAGGAGAATGCAAGCTGGGAAAATTAAAATAACTCACAAATTCAGCAAACTTGGACCAAACCAAACATTCAGGTAACCTCAGCAGCAACCAGGTGATATTTTTGAAACAGAGTATGTGTTTTGAGGCCAGTGTGACCCCCAGAGGCAGGAAGGGCCATTCCTACCCCAGCAGTGGTGGTAACTTTATGACCATATCGTTGGGATGCTCAGGACTGTAAATTGCAGCCTGGGACACAACGTAAAACACAAGTCCTGGATCAGCTGGGAACAGAAAAGTCCGGCTCAGTCCTTTCCCAAGCTTCCAAGTTAAGTTTGCCCAATTCATTAGAGAATTGTACTAAGGAGCGGGATGAAATTACTGTGTCCCTCACTGAGGTGGGTGTCCTGAGCAGCTCACAGGGACACTTCTCTCTGCCCAAAGCGGGGTTCATGGCTGTGACAAGGTCAGTAGCTCCACTGGGAGCCGTGTATCACACAATACCCTTTTCCCAGCAGGTGAAAGGCCCACTTTCATAAATATGGTCCGAACATGCAAGATCGTTTGAATTGGGTGAGTGCCCCTGGCCTGGACTATTTGATAGCAGCATCATTTCAGTCTCATGAGGAGCTTTTAACTTCCTTGGTAAACAGAGACATTCTCTTCCTAAGTTATTCTTTAACTAAGGAATCTTTTAACTACAGAAATACCCAAACAAAAATCTGTTTAAAACCACAAGGTTTCTTGTTCCCCTCTATTAGCAAAAAAAACCCACAAAGCAGCAGACATCTGGCTCTACCCAGTCACAGTTTCTACTTCCAAGACATCTACAACCAGGTCCTTCCTTTCTTGCCATCCCTTTACGCTGCCAGGCAGTGTGGCAATAACCCTGCCAAGGGATGACGGACCAACCCAGGGCAGCACTCCATGAGCCCAGCCTTGCAGGAGCGGTCTGAATCACTCTGGACCCACAACTTCTTTACTGGGCGGGCCTGGACAGTCCCACTTGATGACTTGTCAATGGGAATCCTGCCAGTACCATCTGCCATCACTTGGGAGGCATCCAGCCTCTGCATTCACTCCAATTCCCACTGTCGATGAAGTGCGAGATTTATTTGAAGGCAGATGAACAGCCTCGGGCATGCTGCAGCCTGACAGGAGATATACACACCATACAGACCTGCTGCTCTGGAAAATAACAAGTCAATTGAGCAGAAGACTGCTTTGATCCAGCTCAGATGCTAATGTAGCAGTCCTGAAGATCCAGAAGATTTTACAAGGGAAAGATCCCTGTGCTGGGACAGAGGGGAGGGAATGGGGTCCTGCAGGAGATGCAGCCATCTGTGGGGACTTGGGATTTCACCTGGTATTTCCTCAGCTCCCCACATGGTCACAGCATCAGCATGTTCTCGGGCAACTCTCAGCTCAGCAACATCAACACAAAACAGCCTTTAGAAGCAGGAACATTGTGAAAATGGTACCAAGTCAGACAGGGTGCTGGGCTGAGCTCCCGATAGACTGGAAGAGTCACAAGCCCTGAAACCGTACTGCGCCAGCAGCTTCGGAGTTGCAAGTGATATGCACGTACAGTGTGGGGAATTAATCTGAGACCAAACATAGCTGATGGAAGGGAAAAAATATCAGGAATGTTTAATATCAGTAATGTTTGTCCTTTCTCATTCCCAAGCAGGGAATGGGGGGGAAGAGATTTGGGAGGGGATTTCTTGGCTGCTGACACCAATGGATGTGCCAAGACCTGCACGATCCATCTCCAGATCATCACCATTCAGCTTTGCTGGTGAGTCCAGTTAGACAATGGGAATTTGGTGGATTCTGTCACCTGAAGGGTCCTCCTACACAAGCTGCAGCTGCGGACTTAGTACGAGAAGCAGCATGCTTCTATGGAAGCTTTCCTGGGCGGAGCACGTCCTTCACACATGACTTGAGCATTCCCTGAAAGTTAAAACCACGATCCATGGCAACGTGTGCATCTAGGGTCGAAGTTAAGTGTATGCTCGGTGCTTTCCTAAATAAAGCAGCAGAGACTCCTCTCCCACGGCCTACGAACTGGAAGCAGCTGGAGAGCAATCACAGGGGCAGGCCTACACCAGCAGGTTTAAAAAGCCAGGGCTCATGTTTGCCTCTGGACCCCTCACCAAACCCAAGAGAAGAATTTGGTGTAAAAACAGAATTAGGAATGCAATGAATGAGATCTCTTAAGGCCCAGACAAGGGGACAGGTAGGAAGCACAACCCATCACGGCCCAGGGAGCTCTGCACACATTGCGCCTACCAGCCAAGGAAGAGACGAGGTGACACCCAGAGCACCCCCCGCTCTGGCAGAGGAGCCGTGCACTGCTGCAGCCCCTCCCATGGCAGCCATAGGGCCTCACCACCATGGGAAGGATTTAGTCGTGTTCCCATCCCTGTGAACTCCTCTACGTGTCTGAATGCACACAGGGAGCGGCAGAGCTGAGCACAGGCCCTGCACCACGAGGGCAGTTCAGAGGATGATGCCAAACCCCTACTGAAGATAAGCCAGCCCAGCAATGACAACAGGCCACTTCAACGCCCGCAATCAGCTGCACCCTGGGCGGCCCCTGCCAGCACCCATCTCCTCTTGCTGACGTCCCCCATAAGCCGAAAGGAAATGTTGAGATGAACGGTGTGTCTCAGACACCAGCCCTCACACAGAGCTGGGCAGGCTGGAAGGCAGATGCCCTTCTCCTGCTTTACCAGCTCCAGGCTGCAGTTCCCCCACATGCACTGCTTTTTCTTCCCTGTTCTCCAGAAGCATCTTTCCCTGTATTTTAGCCACATCTGGCTAGTTTCTGCGCCACTGGGATAAGCCAGTGGGGGCTCAGACATTCCTGCAGCAGAAACCCATGCTGCACGAGCCAGCAGTGCATCGGGTGGGATCTACCTACTACAGCCACCTTGAAGAGTGTCGTACTGCTGTAGCTGCAGCTCAGCGCCACCATTCTCATCCTGGGCAGAAGCTGGTGCACAGCGAGGTTGTTTATGACACTGCAGTGCTCAACCAGCCTCAACACCAAAGCTTTTGGCTGCAACTTCTCCCCAGGATTAACCAAAGGTCAACTCTCCACCCTGACACTGCTGGGTTTCTGGGTGTTACAGGAAAGTCACGGGTTTACTTTAAATTTCAAAGCAGGTTTATTTTCTCCCTTTGACTTAACCTCTGGGAGCAGACGTGGTGCTTCTCAAGCCCACAGATTACCTGTGGAAGCGACTCTCAGCTGCAGGGTCTGATCACCATCTACCTGCCCTGCTGGGTGCAGATTTATTTCAGGCAGGTGGATGCTGAGGATGCAGTGAGTGCAGTCACTGCAGCAGCCAGAGTCAGGGACAGGACAGATCATACATCTGATACGTTAGTTCTACGTTTCCTTTACAAAAAAATCATGTTTTCTTACGAGCTCCCTGCTTTCCTAGGGCTCAGTTGCCTTATCCCCACAGGCATTCACCCCACTGCCTTGCTTCACAACCAGGCGTCTCCATCTCCTTCCAGTGGCTGTCAGTGAAGAGCTCTGCTCTTCCACAAACGCTCTTTCTACCACTGCTGAGCAGCCTTCACCACTGGCACACTCTTACCTCCACCCTGAGGCCATTCTGCCCAGGACCCCAGAGGCAGGGCTCGCACCGAGCTGTGCTCACAGTCCAGCCGGTTTTGCACTGGGCTCCAGACTTGGGTTCTTCCTTGCCCACCTGCAGAAAAGCCAGGCAAGTCTGCCCACGGCGCACATCGGACGTTCAGCATGCCAAACAAACACTGCTATTCAACCTCAAACCAAAAGCCGGCAGAATGGCTATTTCTATGCTGGAAAGGAGATTCCTGGAGTTCAACAGCTGCTGCCAAATTCAGCTTGCCTCCGGGCTCCTGTAGCAGCGCAGGAATCTTCCCAGGCAGCCCAGTGCCAGGGAGGCTTGTGCACGGGCCAACCTCAGCAAGGACAAGCACTGGCCAGGGGAGCCAGAGCCAAGATCGCGGCATCCCAAGCTGAAGTTAACCCGTGGTCATCGGGGTGCCAAGCACGTTTTGGGAGAAATGCTTCCAAGGGTGGGGAGCAGAGCAGTCAGTGCAAAGGGGGACACCTATGAAAAGCTATTAGAGATACAGCGTGGATGAAGCCATTGCAGTCTTGTGTCAGGAGGTCTCTGCCTCCAAAAGCCCAGAAACAGTACCAAGAGAAACAGCCAAACTAACTGTGTGGTTTAGTGCAGATTTCCTAGCAATCCTAAACTCGAGCTAGAGGAGAAAACCAGCAGAGCCTTGATTGTCAGCAGAGTGCCCTGGATCACCATTACCTACCCTGCCTTGGTCTGAACACATCGGTGTGCTTTAAGAGATGGTTATTTTAGAACTATGACACTTGGTTTGTTTCTTTTGTAAAAGAGTTAAACAGTAAATAAAAAAAAAAAAGAATCCCTTGTTTAAAATGAAGTCATTTAGAAAAAAATACACGGAAAGAGGGATTAAAGACTTTACCCCACCAGTCTGAGAAGTCATAAACAAATTCCAGCTGAAATATTACGCGCAGAAAAAGCACCAGCATTTCTAGGATAAAGGAGAACTGAAGGCAGAGGGGTCTGCACACACCCCTGCCCTGTTTGGTGTCAGGGACTTTGCCAACATACCTGCATCAGACCATAAGCTCCATATTTTCACTTCAGGGTTTTCCTGCCCTCATCAGTCTTCCGGCCCCACACGGAGTTAAAATTCCCAAGGCACAAGAGGAGAATCAGGAAACACAGACACTGCTCTGGTCAGACTGGGAACCCAGAGGACAACCCCAGAGGTAAATCCATCCTTTGAGGAGGGTAGGCAGACAGGGAACCTTGCAGAAAGGGATTTTGGCTACCCTGCAATACTAATTGGGAATGTGCCTGGTGTGCAGGCACTCACCAGTCTGGCCTGGGCAGCAGAGAGGGAAGGTGACAGGGAGCACCAAGGGCTGGCAGGCTGGGAAAGGGGGACCCCAGTGTGACCAGTGCCTGGCTGACAGGCACAGTCCCAAGGGTGGTGAACACAACAGGCAGAGCCAGCCACTGGTAAGAGGATGCACAGGGAGCCCCAGGCAAGGCTAGCCACAAACCCCATCCAGGGTTCCCCCCAGAGCAGCCAAGAGCAATGGGAGACTTGGGCAGAAGCTGGTCTGGGAACAAGGCTACAGCGTGGGTGCAACATCCACCCAAGAGACAGAGATGGAACAGGAGACAAACATACAAGGGGTCCTACCAGGAGACAAGCTACATCCGGCTTAGGTCCATGGTCCATCCAGGAAGCAGAGGTAAGTGCAAGCACCCTACTACATCCAGCTCTGGAGCCCTCAGCATCAGAAGGAGATTGACCGGTTGGAGCGAGTCCAGAGGAGGCCATGGAGATGATCAGAGGGCTGGAGCCCCTCTGCCATGGGGACAGGCTGGGAGAGTTGGAGGTGTTCGGCCTGGAGAAGAGAAGGCTCCGGGGAGACCTTATAGCACATTCCAGTACCTGGAGGGGTTACAAGGAAGCTGGGGGGGGACTTTTTACAAGGGGCAATGGGTTTAAAATGAAAGAGGGGAGATTTAGAACAGCTATCAGGAAGGAATTCTTCCTGGAGAAGGTGGGGAAGCACTGGAACAGGTTTCCCAGAGAAGCTGTGGATGCCCCATCCCTGGAAGTGTCCAAGGCCAGGCTGGATAAGGCTTGGAGCAACCTGGTCTAGTGGAAGGTGTCCCTGCCCATGGCAGGGGGTGGGACTGGATGGTCTTTAAGGTCCCTTCCAACCCAAACCATTCCATGATTCTACACCATAGCTCAGGGGAGGGCTGAGGGCACAGGGCTGAGCTTAAATGGTGCTCTGGGGATGAGGGCATGGGTGGAAGTCCCAGGTGAGGTTGGTCAGTGCCATTAAGGCCCATTAGTGCTCTCAGGGACCAGGTAGGGTTCAGTAGTGGTCCCCTACCACCCCACCCATGTGTCTGCATCCCAGTGGAAGGTGCTCCTTAGGGTGGCACCCCAGGTTGCAGATACAGAAAAGCGACCATCCATGCTTGCCTCTGGCTTGTATGCACATGTGAAGCTTTTACTCAGCTTTACATTCTCCCCTAACGAGGGAAATGAGGGAAAAGGAAATTATATTAAACAACATAAAAAATAATTGGAGCCCTTGGAGAGCTCATAACAGGGTCTGTCAGACTGAGTCACTTCCCCTGGATGCACCACCACTGGTTGGGACCTGAAATAACTGGGCTGGACAAACCCTGGGGACAACCCCAGAGGAGAGCCCTGGTGCTTGCTGGCAGGGGAGTGGAGCATATGACCTAACAGGACTTTTCATCCTCTAATTTCTGAGTGTCTTACGAAAATGTCCTGCCAGAAATCTGCTTAGGATCATAGGCCATGCGCTTCAAACTCTGAGTTAGAGAGGCTTGTACATCATAGCTAGAATTTAATAATAAAGGCTCTCTGCATTAAGTGATGGAAAAAGAGGACTTTATACCGGGGAAAGGGTTTTCTGGCACCTCATACCACTGACACCACCACCTGAGCACAGGCATGGTCTGTAGCCAGGCATTCAAAACAAGACAGCCCTCCCCAAACACCAATGCTCCTCCACTACCCTGTTGACAGCTCACACTCTTCCACCCTTTGCCTCATTCTCCAGCTTGGAGGCTGTACCTTTTCTGGACCAAGGGGACCCAAAATGGCAGCTTGTTTGGACTTGCCCAATGACTCTGCACATTGGGTGGAGACGGTCAAGGACACCCGGGTAGCATTGTGTTTGCAGGACATCCACCCTCCAGCAGCTCTTCCTGCTTCTCCGAGCATGGCTTGTAACATAAATAATGTCCACGGCAGCCATCCGTGCCACCTCCTGCCCCACGTCGTTTCCTACTGTTCCCATTTCCCTTGTCACCTAATAATTTCTTTCTAAGGGAACACCACAAGCCGCTCGAGAAGAGATTTAAGCCGGAGCGCACACAGCTCGCAGTGACGGACCCCCATTCAGGGAGTTATGCAACAGGATTTCAGCCCTCGCCTCCCTGCTCTGGAGAGCAGAGATAATTTGGTTTTGACCCAGTGGCTGCAAGTTGAAGGGGACAGAGCCAAAGCAGGAAGAAAAAGAAAAAGCACATTTCTCACGGAGAACGTTGTACCTATTAGTGGAACAGTGAATGTAACCACCCACCCACAGAGAGGACAGAAAATTTCAGGGAAGCGAAACCTTTTCAGAAGACCTAGCCGTACACAATGTTTAGACAGGAAAAATGGGAGCACAGGCTTCTTTCAAGCTCATTACGCAGATCCGCAGGCGTGCTGCCGCTCCTTTGTACGGGCCCAGCACGGGGAGCTCTGCCGGGATGGGGATGGGGCTTCTGGGGACAAAGCCTGGGGAGAAGGAATGGCTGCTGGAAGTCAAGGATGACCCCAAATAAGGATACGCTGGCCACAAGAAAAAGTAGGCCAAAAGAAGCGAGCCTGCAAAAGAGCTTTCGGGAGAAGCAATGGGAGCAGGAAAGCAGAGTTTAGAGCTGCTAAACCCACAACGGGGACGGTGGAACCGGAGTGGCCACAGGAGCGGAAATGTGGGCTTGGGGGGCATTTCAGCCTTCAGCTCCACCATCCTCATGGGCTCTGCTCTCTGCAACTGCCCAAACCATGAGACAGCCTGAAAATCTCATCCCATTAACTGAAAGTCTATGTTTCCTGCCTTTGTGGGGATGGGAAAGGCTTTGCAAATGGAGCAAATCAGTATCCTGACAGCTGTGAGACAAGAATCCAAAGACTTGAAGCAGGCACTGGGAAGGGCTGGGAGAAAGCTTACAACAACTAGCTGCTCTCCAGGATTTGGTGGCCTCCTTTGGATTGGTTTGGGTTTGGTTTTATTTTAATAAGAAAACAGAAAAGAAGCCACTTCCAACCTTCCCAAGACATGTACTGAGAGACCCTGCAGAGCTCCTCACCCACCTCCTTCCTGAGCAACCTAGAGAGTTAACCTCAACACAAAGCTCCTGGTCTCTGAAAAATGCTCTGGGGTGCTACACATCACCCCAGCCTTGCATACCCCTCACCCCCCAGGCCCCACGTACTCCCCAGTGCGTCTCCTACCCCCTGCTCTCCACGTTATCTTCCCCAGTTCCTTTCTCTGCCCTTTGCATGCCTGTCCTGTCCCCTCCCGGAGCACTGACAGCCGATGCTACTGGGTTGAGCTCAAACCCTCGCTTTACCTAAGCCAAACGCTGAGAAACTGATGTTTTATCTACATTCAGGGCTTAATAAGTTTAACTAGAGGGGTATTTTCAAATGGATTTCATTTAAACCTGTGCAAATCCCTGCACAACTACTCTTTAATCTGTTCAAAGTTTGCCTCATAGCAATTAAACTTAATTACTGAATTACAGTGAATCAGCATAAACCACATTTGAATTGGTCTACAATGCCTATACAGAGGATTCTGTGGGATTAATTTAAAAACAACTAAAAAAAAAACTAGTAAAACTTGTGTGACACTGAGTGGGGACAAGTCCCAAAAACATTTGCCCTCACTGTTGCTAGTAAGTATAATTTTTTTGTTGCTACACTGACAAAGTAAATTAATAGCAAATTCTGCAAACTGTCACGCTCCAGGGGCTTGTTTCCAGCACCAGCTTTCCAAGAGCCTCCCTCTCTGTTATTCTGGTTTATAGGGTTGGAAGACATACACATAAATATGCACAAAGCCACCGGAGAAAAGCAACAAAGGGATGATTGTGAACACCTCCTGTGGGTGGGATGGCCGTCACCAAGCAGGACAGTCCACGGCACAGCCCGGGTTTGGACCCCTGATTTTCAGCACCCTCTCATGCTGATGGAGAGCACACGCTCTTGGTTGTGCACCCACACACAAACACACACACATCCCAAGCTCCCATGGCCAAGGCTTGTCTGGATTTGACAGACTCCAAGGTCAGGACTACAAGGAGGTTCCTCCAGCCCCCATCCCTGGCTCCAACAGCAGATCCTTACAGGAGAGGAGAGGAAAAGGGCAGGAACAGAACGAGTCTTTCCTGCTGCTTCCTCTCAGCTCCCTGCAGCGTAAGGATTTGCTGAGCCAAAGGCAGTGCCTGAGTTAGCAGCCGTTGGCAGAGCCTTGAACTCGAGTCCGTCCTGTTCTGGGAAGCACTGGAGGATCCTTCTGCTCAACTGGTTGGGCTGTCCAGGAGATCCCTGGTCACACAGTGCTTTCATTCTCTCCCTTTGGAGCTTTTGTGATGTTTTGTGAAGTCTTAAGGTCCTCCTAAGGCAAAATGGGATGCATTTTTAAAATCTCAGCAGCACGCTGTGGGGTAGGAAAGCCAGCAGCAGCGCGGCAGCACACAAGCGGCCCCTTTGCAGGCTACGCTGTCCAAGCGGCTGCAGGAAGGGAAGGCGGTGAAGGGTTTGGTTTAGCTCCTGACTCCCGTTTCTTCACCAAATAGCAAGGAGATCAGCATAATATACACTAGGAGCTATAAAACTGAAACAAAAAGGTAAAGGTGAGTAAGGCAGAAAGATTTCTTACAAAAGGAAATGCAATTTCAGAGTTTTGGAATGAAGCAGCGGTTTGAGGGGAAACATCTACTTTTGAAATATCTCAGTCCCCTTTTTCTCCATTACAAGTTGATGTTCACAAATGTTTCTCCAGCTTAACCTCCCATTGTCTTAGATGAGAGTTATTTTAAAGTCTGGCAGAGGTTCAGGTGGAGCTATTATTTCAACAATGTTGAAAGTGTCTTGAGTAACAAGGGAAACGGTCGGGTTAGTATTATCTTCTGGTGCAGACGTACACATCTGGGAGAGATTACAGTCGGAGAAAATAAATATGTCCAGGGAGCCCATCCTGGGAATTCCTCTCATATCAGGAAATAAGGGCTTGGAGCACCCCAAAAACTTCCTCCAAACTCCCCTGCTCCTTTCACTAGTGATGGATTGGTTCTTTTGGTTTAGTCTAACAGCGATTTTAAACTGTACGTGTAACGTCACCCAACGCTGAAAAACCGAAGCTTAAGCCTGATCTCATTAGCAACGTGCAAGGCCAACCAGATCTAAGGCAGTACGCCCAGATGTTAGTCACTGGTGAAAGGCAACCAGAAAGGGTTTGATCACGTGCCAGCAGTCATCTGTCGCACCGCGAAATCGCGCACGTTGGCTCAGGAACTCTGCGACTCCTGTTTTCCCAGTTACAATCAAAGTATCAAAGTCTGCAGGAAAGTAGCAGCAGTAAAGCAGTGAAAGGCCCTTTGTGTTTTCAGACCCAGGGAACCTTCTGTTCAAGCACTGGAGCTGCCCCGTGGCGTCAGACAACGGCACCCACGGGCGCAGCTTCATTTCTGGTGGTGGTCGCAACCGGAGGGGGCAGCAGCCAACCCGCCCAGCTGGCACAGGCAGGAGTCTGGGGTTAAACCCACACAGACCGAGACAATGAGCATCCGCACACCGCCCATGAGGGAGCAGGGCTGCATACACACATCCCTGCCGACTGAGATCCCCAGGAAATCCAACTGAAAACAGATCCAAACTGCTTCAGAGCCTGCTCTGCTCCAGCAAATCTACCGGTGTAGTGGCTCACCCTGATGATTCCCATGTTGCCCAGGTTTTCGTTTCCATTTCCACATGATCGCGGGCAAAGCGATTTCTCTTTTGCACAGGTGGAGAAGCAGAGCTAATGCTGGGGAGCACCATGAGGATACATGTGTTGACATAGGGAGGGTGTACATGTGCATATCCTAACCAACGGGAAGGATCAGACTATTAGCTTGCCCTGGAAGCTCTTGCTTGTCTTCCCTGTGCCCTTGAGACCTTGTGTGCCACGCAGGAATCTCTTTCACCCCAGCTAAAGCAACAAATGCTGCAGCTTTTAATCCCAGCAGCCCTACAATTCAGTCCTTGCATTGACCAAACTTTCTTCATTGCAGCCATAAACAGTGTGTTTTCCCTAACCTGGCTGATTTTCACACCTCAAACCCTGCTGCTGGCACACCCGAGGGGCAGGAGCCTTCAGTGGACCTAGAGAGGTGCAGGCAGAAGGGCAACCTCCACATGTACCCGAGATATCCAAAAAGCATGCTTCCAAAGCTTTCACCTTCCGTGTGCTTGCATGTCCTTTGCAGAGCTGCCTGCTCGGCTCCCAACATCAGCCTCTGGCAATCGCAATCCTCTTCCTCGGCTGGCTCTTAGTGTGTTCATGACAAATATATTTTATCAACCTTGTTGCAGTGGCCCAAAAGACTAATTGGCTGGGAGAAGGCGAGGGAGTCAGCTTAATTTTCCAAGCTCGATAAGAGCCGATGACCTCACCCAGGGAGAAATCATATAATGCAACTGTCAAGGTCTGGCTCAGGTCGCTCCCACCCCGCTCACCTAGGAAATACCTCGTTATCGCATCCCTGCAAGAGGAGCTGGAGGGTGGGCGAAGATCCTACCCAGAATTTGCCGTGCGGTGCAGTCCCAAGCAGCTGGCTGCTGACGGCCCTCCATCCCCATCACATGTGTACACACGCGTGGAGCTGGCAAACTGAGATCTGTTTTGACTCGTATGAATTCACAACTTCAGGGGTGACATGGGTTTCAAACTGCAGAGACTTTGCAACAAACTTCTTCATGTGAACACAAGGCTGCAGCACTCGTGATGGTAGAGGGTGCCCCAAGCAGAAACCTCTTCTGGGGCAGAAGGACACTGGCTTTCACATTTAAAGCTGTGTTTCCAGCATGCAAGTCTGCAGAAAAAACTTTGAAACCATCACCCTGGAGTAATCAATGGAGCCGAAAGCACAGGGCAAGCATGACAGTTACATCCATGAAGCTGGACGCACACCAGCACCTCCCGTCCCACGTGTCTGGCTTTGGAGAGAAGTTGGCACCCAGGGAAGAGATCCTGAAGGCAAAAGCCAGGGGACACGCAGCTGACATGGGGCCAGACACAAGGCTGCCAGGGACATGTTCCTGTGCTGTGCCAAGCACAGCAGGCAGAGAGCCAGGGCCCCAGCCATGTCCGGTCTCCCAGGCATGGTCTGCTGCCTGCCAGGCTCCTCCAGCCGCCCTCCTGGCAGCCGAGGGACCAGGGATGCTTCAGAGGAGCCTGTTGGAGTCTCTAGGTCCCCGCGGCTGGCAGGGAAAGGCAATGTTGGTCTGTTTTCTCAAAAGCTTGGTATCTAATGCCAGACACTCCCTATTGCACAAGTATCTTACAAACCTCTTACCTCTGCCCAAACCCATCCTAACTCAGGGAAACTCTTTCCTGGTCAAGCCTTCATTCATCAAGGCCAATTTTCCCCTTGAAAAGATTGGCTACAGGTCAGCGCACGATTTACTGAGGCTAAAATACAGCCACTTGGTGCTGCAATTCATCACTGCGGAGATACTGACATTCCCTGACAAGCAGCAAGGGTCCCAGGCTGAGGGAGAGGTGACAGACGGACACTGCTCCCGCGGGCCCACGCCTGCACATCCCCAGCCTGAGCTAAGCTTTGCCACTGCGCCTTGCAAATGCCTCTACCAGCTCCTGTTACTCAGCGTATGACTAATGCCCAAACCAAAATTAGTACCGGTGCACTTGAATTAAAGTCTTCCACTGCAGGCAAGTGAAGTGCACAGCACTTTGCAGGGATCTATTTCTGCTTCCTTCACCTTTAGATATGCTGTTGGAAGGGTCAGCACTCAGGCTCTGATCTGGTGTTAAAATTCACTTGATCAGGAACAACGTTCTGGAGGTTGTATCTAGCTACCACACATCGTCTGTCCCGGGAATCTGCAGAAACGGAGCAGGAACGAGGGAGGGAAAGAAGCCACATGCACCAGCAACAGCCCAGCCTGGGGCAGAGTGGGGCAGGAGCAGCAGTGCCAACTTTCCCTCAGAGTTTCTTCAACACAGCTCACAAGAATAAAGGAAAACTTAAAAAAGAGTGTTTCCCAGACTAACAAACTGACATTTCACAGCCAAAAAGCACTCTGATTTTCACCTCGGGCAAAACATGTGCGCATTTGTGATTCATTCCACACTCGCGGCTGCCAATTTTCCTGCACAAACTATCGAATTGTTGTGGTTTCAACCTTTACTCAACTCCTGAATGCTCCTCCAAGTTCCTTACGCTTGGTGTTTTGTAGAGCTACTCACCTCCCACCTCTCCCCCACTACTGCTATTTTTACACCCAAAAGTGCCTGTCAGCCTTCAAGTTTCATCGCAAGTTGCTCGATGCCACGAGCAGCCACTTTCCCAGGTATTGGGGCCACCTCAAAGGCCAGGGATGCTGAGACCCCCAAGCAAAAAGATGTCCTCTTCTCATCAAGTCTCATTTCACCGAAGGCTCTGGGGTGAGGTCAGTCTGTAATGCTTGAACTGCAGCTCAGAAAGCTCCAGGCAAATAAACATAAATCAGGACTTCCTTCATGTAGAAAGAAGCTGTCAAACCCCAAACTGTGCTGGAGGTGCCGCTTTACCAGCCTCCAGGAGCGGCTGGCCCTCTCGGTGCTCCCTCAGCAGACGTTCAGCCACCACCGCTGCCCCACATCCCAAGGCAGAGCCCTGGCTGGACCCTGGGCACAGGGGACTCTGGAGGCGAAGAGCTTGGATAAGGATGGGGACAGATGCTCCAGTGGGACTGGAGGAGCCTCCTCTACCTTCATTTTCAGGCGAGGTCCCAAGGCGGGCATGCTCGGCACATGGGCATGGGTCAACCTCTATGGATCAACCTGTTGCTGGATGTGGAGATTTCCACCCGTTTTCTCCCCACAAGTTCAAAATCCTCTTACTCCCTGTGAAAAACATCCTGCCCAAAGGCTCGTTCATGCCCACCCCTGTATCTTCCACTTCTAAGGGTGCGCTGGAGCATCTTACCCACTAATAATCACTTCCCAGCTTAAAATAAATTTTCCTTTTTCTCCATTTCTTTACTAACCTAGAGAATTTCCCAGGGAGAAAAAATGCAGGATTTTATGCCGAAGAGCCCAGAGGAAAGTATCTCTTCTCCCACTATAAAAACAGTTTAAGCCTTTATTATTCATCACAGGTAAAGCTGAGGTAGGCAGGCAGAGGTCACACACTCTCACCCATACACACTGCCTCCGCACAGCCCATCTCAGTGCAGATTTTGGGAGAACCCCAGACAGAGTTGACCAGTCTTTTTTTAACAGCAGGAAAGTATCTTCCTTGCAAAAAACCGTGCTCTTCACTCCTCCTGCTACTTTTGAGCAGGGGAAAACACATTTGTTAGAGATGCACCACTTCTCTGAACAGACGACACTGAGAAAAAGCTGGATTTGGGATGTGGGGGAGGTTTCACAGGGTTAAATGAAATTGATGGAAAAAAAACCCCAAATCTGTGTCAAGCAGAAAACTTTCCTAATATTTGAGTTTAGGAAAAAAAAAAAAAGAAAAAAGGGAAAATGAGTCATTTTGAGTCAGCCTAGAAATGAAGGGTTTCATCTTTGTCTGTGGATGAGTTACTTCTTCCTTATTTTCTTTTATTCAGTGCAAGTTAACTTCAGTTAACCAAAACACAGAGAGCTGTTTTGAAACTGAAAGTGATACCTTGTTTTTAAAATCCTGAGATGTCAGGACAGTTCCAAAAAACCAACAGAAAAGCAACAAAACCCCCAAAAACTTTCTTTGCAAAACACAGGAAAACCAACTGGTTTAATGGTTTTGAATTTCACTCCCACTTCCCAATCTGAACTTATTCACCCAATTAGACCCAGTTTCACAAGCTCTGCTCCATCCACATGTACGAGGTCACCAACAGACACCTCTCTACTACCATCTCACCTGCAGGCTCCACCAAGTCCATCCAGGTCCATCAAAGCAGATCCTCAAGCCCAACCTCCCTCAACTTCACTGTTCCTTTACCTTGAAGCAGCCAACCTGAAGAACATCCTCAAGTATCTTCCTCTCTGCGGATATATCTTCTGTTTTGTGTAATGATTGAAAAGAAGAAGAAAAGCTAGACCCCTGTGCTAACTTCCCGGACTGAAAAAGAAAGGTTTGCTAAACTAAAACAATGTATCACATACTGCTCCAAAATTACCAGGAATTATTTTTTTAAGCCTTATACGGTATCCAGTATCACAATGGGAGAAATCCTTCTGGTGAAAGGTTTCAAGGTTTCGCTTTCCAAGAGATTAAAATATTCCCAGTTTGAGAAAAGCAATCCTTGCCACCTGATCTTGCCTCTTACTATCAGCAAGTAAGATAGCCACAGCAAATTGAGATCAGGAGAGTTTGATATGGTTCCTGGGAGTGAACCTCTGAAGGGTCTGGGCTTTGCAAGCTGCTGAGGAGATTCCCATCCTGCACAACCCGGAGCAGCAGTGAAGGTCAAGTCTCAGCCAATATGGACCAGCCTCTGTGGGAAAACTGGAAGCAGGGTGAGGAAGGTAGATAGGGAAGGAAAAGGTGTATTGCTGGAATAAGGCTTCTCAGGTCAGTGTGCTGGACCTATCTACACTGGCACATCCATCAGGAAACTGCGTGGAGGAGTTGGGGTGGTGGGAGACCTTCAGACGCCCATACAGCATCCCTGGGGGACAGACCCCTGTGCCTTTGCACAGCTCCTGGAATGTCACTGCCAACGTCCAGCATCTGCAGCTGACTTGTGAAACACAACCCCCTGTTTCCTACTCCTGTGTTCCACCACTTTTCCTTCCCAAGAGTCTGCTGAGGAAGCCCAGACCTCCCCAGGACAGATGTCCAGCACAGGCACCGTCAGCTGAAGCATCGTGCAGCAGTGCCTTTGCAGGAAACATGGTCCCAAGGGAGGGGAGGGCTTAAGAAACAGGGATCTCACAGACCTAAGTCTCCTACACCTCGAAAACCCCTCTCCACATCTCACTTCTGAGCTTAGACATGGTCAGCCCCCTGCCACAGCATGGTTCTGCTCCTCTAGGCTCTCCCAAACATATCCCTAACAAGGAGCATCTCTACAAGGTACACCGGACACCTTGGAGGCTGGTGTGCTGCAGACACCGCAGGGCGGTTGCTCTTGTTCTCCACACCGGTATTTCCGAAGAGCAGAGAACATCACCTTCCTGTCTCACACTAGCAGTACCTGCTGGATTTATTCACCGAGCGACATGCTGCCTGCTGTGAGCACAGCTCTCGCGGGGCTCCTCCGAACTCACCCGGGTGAGTGTGTTTTCAAGTCATCAGATTAAATGTCCTAGAGATGGCTGCAGCAGTCTCTCACGCTGGGCTTGCAGCAGTGCTTCCAGCCTTTGCCGCACACTTCAGTGCTCCGTGAGCAGCAGGACTACGTGAAGAAGCGACTTTCCTTCTTTTTTTTCTAGTTTGGAAAGGAAGCAAACCAAAAAAATAATGCAAGAAGTGGAATTGGCTTGAATTGCTGCAGCTTTATCACCATATTTCCAGCAAAATAAATACTTTAAGGAATCAGCTCAGCCCTAAATGTTTAATAATATTAATTCACCATAAAATCTGAAAAACTGAGGGCCAAATCACAGGACTACAGTGCCAATGGAGCTGATCCCTCCCTGCCGTAGCCCAGGGACCAGGATGCTGCCTTAAGGTGTGGGACAACCTGGCTCAGATATATCTTCTCCTCAAAATATTTGATGCCTACATTTCATGAGCCTCCCCTCCTGTCGTCACTGCCTTAAGGTACAGCGAGACTGTGCTCAGCCAGGACTGCATGGTGACACAAAGTCAGTACCTACAAGAGCTGGGCTGTCGCTGGAGAAGGGATTGGGGAGACGTGACTGACAGTCCTGGTGGAGGTCTAGGGAGCCCCGTGTCCTGGGGTTCGGCAGCAAATTGACAGCTGAGCTAAAGAGAAGCTCTGGTTGGGGTGTGGAGGTCCTTGAGGAGCTACAGATTATAGAATCACGGAATGGTTTGGGTTGGAAGAGACCTTAAAGACCATCCAGTTCCAAACCCCCTGCCATGGGCAGGGACACCTTCCACTAGACCGGGTTGCTCTAAGCCTCATCCAGCCTGGCCTTGGACACTTCCAGGGATGGGGCATCCATAGCTTCTCTGGGCAACCTGTCCCAGTGCCTCCCCACCCTCTCCATGAAGAATTTCTTCCTGATATCTAATCTAAGCCTCCCCACTTTCAATTTAAACCCGTTACCCCTTGTCCTGTCACTACAGACCCTTGTAAAAAGTCCCCCCCAGCTTCCTTGTAGCCCCTTCAGGTACTGGAAGGTGCTATAAGGTCTCCCCGGATGAAGCTCTGCTCTGCTCAGCTGCAGAAGGAGTTACAAAAGCAACAAATCCAGGGCATTGTTTCAGCTGCAACAGCAACCGTCACCCGGAGATGTCAGTAATCTCCTGATCACTGCAGTGTGCTTTGAGCAAGCAGCTCT
>NW_010241878.1:13093-16490 GCF_000690775.1 Eurypyga helias | reverse complement strand
TCTCTCCACACCCTTGTAAAAAGCCCCCCCCCAGCTTCCTTGTAGCCCCTTCAGGTACTGGAAGGTGCTATAAGGTCTCCCCGGATGAAGCTCTGCTCTGCTCAGCTGCAGAAGGAGTTACAAAAGCAACAAATCCAGGGCATTGCTTCAGCTTCACCCAGAGATGTCAGTAATCTCCTGATCACTGCAGTGTGCTTTGAGCAAGCAGCTCTCGAGCCACCTTTGATATGGCAACTGTTGATGTTGCGGCATCACAAAAAGACAACTACTCTCCTACACGCATAACCCACTTTCAGGTTTGAGATAAGAAGAAAAATCTACTCATTTAGCCAACGTGCATCCCTTTATGCTGTGGAAAACCTTGATGCCCAGCCCTTTCTTCTTGGCAGTCCACTCTCCTGCAGCAGTAATGGACCAAGAACTCATCGTGCCAACCCATGCACAACCCCAACAAACAGGCTGCTTACGAGCCAGGGCTGGCACTGCATTAACCCCTGCTCTCTGCTTTCTTCATACACCGGTATGAAGAAAGAGGTGGGGGAAGAGGAGCAATTAATAGGAGTGGGCTGGTTCCTGGGGTTGGCTCAAGCCCCCTCCAAGCAGGGAGGAAGGGGCGAGGACAGTCCCACGCTGGTTCCGCACATCAGCCAGGCTCTGGCTGGTTTATCAGGCCATTTATCTCGGTTACTTCCAGCCCTATTCTGTTTCCAATCAGCATCCCCTGCCCACTTGGCCTGGGCCCTGCGGGAATTCTGCTAAAAGCCTGAAAGGAATATAAAAATGAAACAAAAACACATTCAGGGAGATTAAAGCAGGAAAGAGGCAGCTGTGTGCTGTGAAAAGGAGCAGGGTTCCACATCTCGCTGGGTGGAGAGAGCCTGGGGGAGTGCTCAGGGAGGTTCAGCCCAGGGACAGGGCACCCCATGGCTGGCATCAGCCGGGGGGGCACCGCGACGCTGCAGCCAGGTTTGGGCAGAGGAGTTGCTCCACTGCTCGGAGAGACGTGCGCGTGCTGCACGTGTGCTCCACAAGCACAGAGCACGCCTACAAGCCAGAGCACGTCTGCCACCGCAGCGTGAGTCACAGTCACACGCGGGAGGGAGCCCAGGGCCAGGGGCCTCTGTCGTTTAACATTCACAAGTTGGGGGCAAATCCTAACAGATTACGAGAGGTTGCTTGAAAATTAATCCTGTCATCCTTGCACCTCTTTAAAGACACAAGTGTGCTGCGAGGACCTCCAGGCTTCCCATCTCCTTCCGAGAGAAAGGCCGGAAAGGGCTCCCTTGGGACAACACGAGTCCGTACTCTACCGAGCTGCGGCACAGACATGTTCACAACTTGCTTCTGCAAGCTGAAGGGGGAAAATAAACGTAGCAAAGAGAAAAAAAAAACCAACGCATAAGTTATTTTAATTAGGATCAGGAAGGCATTTCAGTGGGAACGCCTCAACTGTCCCCACTTACTGTGCTATAGCTTACACTGCAGAGCAGCCTTGGGCACACAAACGGCCGCCTGTCTGGTGACACTAAGCCAGAAGAAGTGCTGTGAAGGACATTTAATGTTCTCCAACATGGAGAGTATTCTGTGGACTCAAAATCCAAGACCAGTCCAAGGTAAAAACCACAGAGCCCATATAGAGTGAACACAGGGGCCTTGGACCCGTGGCTCTGCTTTTGGTAGAGCACGCTAAGTGCTGATGCAGACAAAGGCGTAATGCTCCAGCTGCTGGACTCATTAACAGCTCTGAATCTCTCTTTAATTAACCTTCCTGAACCTCACAGCTACAGAGAAAAGCTTGGAAAACCTGACTGCTAATGGTTCAAGCACAAAAAGTTGAATACAAAGGTTCAGAGGTAATTTTTATTTATTATTTTTAAACTTTAAAAAAAAAAAAAGCACACCAGGAGTTTATTATCCCCCCCAGAACCCCATCCAGCCCATCTCCAGTCCCAAGAGGAAGCCATTGTCCACCCACCACATCCCAGCCCTGACGAAGCTTCCATCTCCCCACAGCTCTACAGCCAGGTTGGTCTGGCCAGCCCCACAGCAGCACCCGTGCCGGTCCCACCTGCTCCTGCCCAGCCCCAAGACCTCCTCCCCGACGGCAGCAAATGCATTCACAGGCTGGACCCACAGACGCAAGACGTGGGAACTCACGTCTGCAGCGAACCATCTTAGAGAGAAGTGCATCGTCTTCCCCTGCAGAGACACCCCCAGAGAGTGCTTCTGAGCAAGGAACAGCCCTGGGGAGAGCCCCCCCAGCTCACAGCAATTACGGAGATCACGATCCAACCTCTCCCTGCTCAAAGCACCGCCAGTGCCTCACCGCTTCCATGCTACAAAGTGCAGGGGTGCCTCGGCCCCCAGCTGCCCCTCGGCTAGCTCTGCCCACGGGAAGCATCTCAGGGGCCTCCTGGCTCTGTGGATGGATGAATCATCCCCAACACCCCAGAACCACCCATGGAAGAGGGGAAACCTCTTTTCCCCTTCCCCCTGCATGGGCAGGAGAGGACCATGCCATGGCCAGGGGATGAGACACCTGGGTATCTCTGTTGGTCTGAAGCTCAGACCACTCAACATCATAGCTGCTGGAGGCATCAGGAAGACACTGACCAGAACTAGCTGGCTCCCTTTTCAAAACAGCCCCTAAAAAGAGCTCCCTGGCTGGGAGCCAAGAGTACACAGGAACCAAGAGGAGAGCTGGCTCATTCTTCACAGGCTGGAGTCATTCTGGATCACTCCTTGCCCTGCTATGGACAAACCCTTGATAACTTCCAACACAGGCACCAAACCCTTGTGCTGAAGGAAAGTTTTCCTGAGCACTGTGAAAAGAGGAGGGATGCAGGGGCCACCCCTCTTCTTAGGGATCACTTTTAGAAGCAGGGTCTTCCCACCACCAGCCACCATGCCAGGAGCAGGCACCACTCCAGGGCTGCAGATCAAACACGTCCCAAAAGAGCAAGGGGGACCAGAGAAAAGCCACAGCCCGTGTAACATCACTGCAGCCCCACCAGCCCTACCAAGCAGCCAGGCAGCACATGCCTGCCAGATGCTTCACATTTTGGGAGGAGAGGAGGAGAGGTTCAGAGGTCAAGGTCACAAGCGATGCCTGACTCCATTCTTTGTGAAGGGGCCGTGCAGGGGGAGAGGGAGCTGGGAGGAAATACCAGCCTGAGTGTGTAAAAACCATCCAGTGTGGGATTCACAGTCACGTTTCCACATGTTTGGCTCAGGAGAGGCAGGAAGCTGTAAGGCATGGGGGTCCCTCAGCTGAAATGAAGGGCTGGGGAGGAGACTGAGCACCACAACATGCCGTGACAACCTGGGATGCTCCTTCCTGCATTGCTTTAACGCCTCCGAGGGAGCTGCAACCGCCCAGTTTAGGATCAGCCTCCAG
>NW_010241878.1:8911-13069 GCF_000690775.1 Eurypyga helias | reverse complement strand
CCCTTCTTCTTGGGAATGTAATGCTGCGTTGGGGGTTGCAATCCTCACGTTGGCAAGGCTTGGAGCTCCCTCCATACCCTGGGACCTCCTGGAGTGTGTCAGCCCAGTCTCCCCTTCCCCATTTGGGTATCAGTTGTCTCCTTGTACTTGACAGGAAAAAACTGCAGTCTCCGACGCAACCCCAGACACTTCTTTCCAAGGCTTACGACCAAGTTAAACTAAACCAGGCTGCACATGTCATAAATAAGAGCTCAAACACAAAGGAACAGTGTTGGAAATGCCACTGCAGGAAAACGGTCACCCAGCAGTGGTCACCTCTGGGTGGCCTTTTCAGTGTCCTCGATCTAGATGGACCTGCTTCATGCAGGGGCTGCACTCCGTGATCTTCAGAAGCCTCTTCCAACGTGAATTATACTCTGACAATCTCCCACTCCTGGATGTGGGGGATACACCTCCTCTGCACCTCCTGCCACTGCATGTGATGTTAAACAGACCTGCAATATCTCAGCAGCCATAAAACTTGATTTCTCACCAGCCCAGCTCTTCTAGAAAGCAGCAAACAACTACCCCAGTAACACCAGTAGTGGTTCTGGGGCACAGTCACACTCTGCCCACACAGAACCACAACTGCCTTGTAAGACAGAAAAATATAAAATCTAAATCATTAAACCACAAAAACTAAAGATATGACTTCTAAGCACTGCCTTCTAAAGCAAGCATGTCCAGGATAAACAGTGAAGCACAGCATTTGTGTGGCCTTCATTTAATTTGGGTCACTTTTGTTCAATCAGCAGCCATCAAGTGGTACGAGGCTGGTCACTGAGCATGGGATCTGCCCCTATTTATGCATTTTCAAGCCAAAAAAGCCACCTCCACTGTGGTCTGGTGTCCTACAAAGAGTATGTCAAAGATCTCCACCTTAATTAAGGAAAAACTCATCTGGATTTAAAGTTCTCCCAGCAACTGAACCTCTACCACAACCCCACCTTGAGGTAGGCCAGCAGTGAATTAAATAATATATACAATCACCATATGGGTTGTTACAGCTAACGTGGGAGGTTACAATTAAAACCAGCAGAGCTGTGGAAGAAAATTAACAGCACTTTTACTGCAGAAGGTATAGGATTCCCGAAAGTCTGCTCATTTGGAGAGGAAAACCACGAGCGAGGCATTATAAAATGAACCCATTAGTAAGGATTCAGAAAACTGCCTACCCTGGGCAGGCGCCTGATCTCCTCCTTAGAAAGACCTACCAAAAGCAGTTTTTGCTCAAGGCAAGTTCATCAGGTTAGCGGCTTACCCTGCAAAGGAAGGAAGCGTCGCCAACCTCCGCCGTTAAAGCATGGTACGTGGTTTTGCAAGACCTGCCGAGTCCAAGCAGGATGACTGTCGCTTCCCATGAGCGGCAGGAGGGAGCACAGGGAGAAGGGCACTACTTGGGTTCATCCTCAGCCAGCTGGGGCAAGCAGCTCTCCCTAGGGGCTGGGAGGAGGTCAGGGGTGGGGCAGTCAGCCAGGAGCCCCCACCTTTTGACCAGGTTCAAGCCAGCCAGAAGGAGCAGGAGCAAGGGCTGACCCACCTGGCCATGGCAGCATCCCATTTACAGCCATGGCAGCTGACTTCAGCCCCGAGGGGTTTGATGCCAAGAGCTGGTGCAAACTGTAGAGCAACTAGGAAGCACCTGGCCATGAACTGCAGCCTTAAATACACACTCACCCTCATGCATTTTCCACTGACAAGGAGGAAAGAGCACTTTCCTGCCCTGTACTAGCCCTAGGAGCAGGTCTGGGACAGCTGCAACCTTCCCCAGCTTTTGCCCCTCTGATGCATCCCTCTCCCCTGCAACAGAGCACAGCAGCAGGAAGGCTGTGGGTAGTTTCCAGCTGCCTTTTTTTTGCTGCCTATGGAGCATAGGAGGGCTCAGCATGGGACCTGCAATGCCCCAGACCAAAGTCTTGCTCAAACACTCCTCTGTGAGGAACTCAGACCCTTCTCTCCTCCCAAATGAGTACAAAACCTTAGTTATTGACAGGAAACAGGAACAAATGTGGCAGTTTTAAATTTAGGTTGTGCTAGGGGGCTCGGGGCTTGGTTGCTCGGGTTTGCTCTGAGGCCACGAGCCAGAAACATGATCTCTGTGAAACAAAAACAAACCTCTTCACGTGCTGCTGGGAATGGAGATCCCTACTCCAACTGCCCTTCCCTGGAAGAAAGCGAGACCCCTCAAGGAGCCACTGAGTTCCTGCAAAACCTCTGGCAGCCACATCACATCTCTGTGCCGCAGTGCTGGCTGTGTTCAAACCTCCATTAGAGATTCCATGAGGAAAACATCAGAGAGGCACTGAGGAGCTGTCTGGATGCAGGCACAGGCAGGAGTTACCAGGTGATGTGGGAAAGAGAGGCCACCCGGCCAAAAAGCCTTTCTTTCAGTCACTCGAACTGTACATGCAGAGTGTGCATCCATGGGTTTTCATTCCTTCTCCCTCTTTATTAGCAGCTTCACTTCAAACTCCGCACCCCGCGTCCTCCAGTCACTCACCAGGGCAAGGAGGACCACGCGGTGTGATGGAGACTAGGTCCTCTGCCTCCTCTCACTTCTCCCATCCCAACCTTTCAGTTTGACACCCTCCAAGTTAAAACAATCAAAATGCTCCAGTAAAGGGGAGAGAAAAATAAAAGAAGAGAGCACAGGAGTTGTTAAAAATCTGCTCAAGCGAAGCTCGCTGCCAGAAAGCGAGATCCAACTTCAAACCCCCCTGCATCACTAATGACCTTTAAATAGCTCCCATTACAGAACATCTCAATCAGTCCTGGTACATCTCTGCCTGCCAAAACAAAGACAGGCATTTCCACAGGCAAAACCCAGCTGTTTAATTGATCCATTCAAGAGCTTCAGAAAAGTATTAATAATGCAGCTTTGACAAACTAAAGGCTTCACTCCTGGGCAGCAGATGCCTTTGGTGGATGGCAACTCATTTAACCCGCCTCTTCAATCAAGCATTTCCCACTCCCAGTGGAAGCTGCCATTGAAAATGCAGCCTAGAAACAAAGGCTCAGCCCCAGGAAAGCAGAAAAAGTCACAATAAATTCTTTCACTCTAAAAATCCATACCTAAGCTGTAGCATGCACTCAATCTTGACTACACATGCACGCTTAATCATTAGTACAGAGGCAAACAAGCACCCCAAAACATGTCAGATCTGGGTCCCACATGGTGCTGTACACAGAATATCCCAATAAATCCTCCTCGCCCTGCAACTCTGTGGTCTTCACGCCTGTGGTGACTTTGGATATCTCTTCTCATTTACACCTTTCTGAGACGAGTGGTGCTGTGCTCAGGTCTCGCACTGCAACGTGGCATTTTCCCCCAGCTGGTGGGATCTGCTCCAAGCAAGCCCATCGACTCCCGCTTTTCCCCGTTACAATCCAGAGCGCTCTGCTGCCATTGCAATGGCATATACACTGGCACTCACGGGGATAGGGAGGGAGGGAATGAATAAGCACAAGACAGAGCAAGCTGACAAAATAACAGCACTTCTTCAAAACATCATGTCTAGCAGGTTTAAAAAAAATGGAGAGAGAAAGCGAGGAGCTAATGGAACATAATCTCCTGGCTGGCTGCATTTTGTCTTGCACAGAAAGCTCAGAGACAGTACAGAAAGAGCAGAAGCATGCGTCTGCCTCGCATCACTCCACAGATGGAAGCCACAGGCACAGACAGAGCAGCCAGCACAGGGCCAGGGCAGAGACCGGGGAGCCCCAGCCCTGCTCTGCCTTGTGGCTGCCCCATCCTGCTGCTTCCCAGTTCAGCCCTGACTGCGAACGCTACGGACTTGTCATTTCCTGGGATTCACCCATCAGAGTTAGTCGCTGCACACGTGGGCATGGAGCCCCTCCACCAGCGAGCTCTCGCATGGGGAGGGTGCTCAGCACCAGCCTCGTCCTCAACCCACCCTCCGCCATCTGCTCCCAGGCACCCTCCGAGGCAGAGCACTGGGCATCTAGCGACCAGGTCTCTCCCCATCAAAGGAAAAGGCAGAGATACGGGACAAAGCCTCTCCCATCAAAACCAGACAAGTTAGTGTGAAAGACCTTTAGCCTTCCTCTGCACTAAAACATCCTCCCCCCACGCTGGTTCTCATTGCCAGCTCTAAACGG
>NW_010241878.1:6839-8865 GCF_000690775.1 Eurypyga helias | reverse complement strand
CAGCTGCATCCTCCTCCACAGCTGCCTGCCGCTGAGCAGCGGGAGAGATTACCCCCGCATCTGTCATGGATGAGTCTGGGGCTCTGAAGGGCTTTAAGATGCCTCTGCAACACATTACCTACCTGCTTCTCCTGTTTCTCCAAGCCCCACTGGAAATATTTTATGTTTTATCTAAATGTACCAACTTAGAATACATCTATCTTCTGCAAGTGGGGAAGCATATCTCTGCATGATGCTAGCTGTGAGGGTAGTCAGCTTTCAACAAATAAAAGTTAATTACCTTTCTGTAGGGTGTTTTTTTTTTCCTTTAATAAAACAGAAACTGCTATTTGAATGATTTTAAGAGACAAAAAAAAAAATTGACCTTCACTTGCACTCTGGTGAAAGCAACAAAAATCAACTGAGCTAAAGCTGTTTGACCTGTGCCCAACCCCTGTAATTTCCCCCCAGCAGGTTTACAAGGGGATGAACTCCGCACACCTGCCATATGGAGTCATTAAACACAACAAGGAACAGCAGGTCCCATCCCCAGTGCTGGGTCCTCACTGCCGAGCAGAGCTCCCAAGTGAACATAAATGGAGATTATGGGACTCCTTAGAGCAGGAAAAAAGGCTACATGCACACGCAAAGATTCACACCACCCTGGGAATGGGCTGACACCCCACAGGAACGTGCTTCAGTCTCACCCCACCACGCCGCTCTTGGCAGCAGCATCTCCTGCCCACATTTCTTCAGTGGAAGGAAGGTTACTGTGCCCTCGAATGGCAAACGCCCGCCTTCTCGGAAAAGCACCCACATTAACTCCTCAAAGTCTTGCCGGAAGTTGTGAGAGTAACATGAGCTACAGGAGCTTTGGCCCTTCCTCTCCACGAGATGCACTGCCCCACCTCACCGTCATTGCCAACTGTGCGCACCAGCTCTTCGCTACCCTGCAAGACCGGCCCTGGAAACACGTGAAGCACCTCACACAAGACATGGTGAAGTCTTTAACACGCTCAGTTACTCAATGAAGTCACAGCAGCTCAAGCGAGCTGGTGTGCATCACCCGGTGACCACTGGCACAATAGCTGGAGCTTCCCCTGAGCCCCAGTTCTGCGAGTCGTGGGAATTAGGCAGAAACTTCACAGCTAAAAGAGGAATTATGAACCCACTTCTTGTGGAAATAAGCACAGACGTGTGTATCTGGGGCTCGATACTCAGGGAATACACTTGGGTCCCCCAACAAATGCTTTGGCCTGGCAACACTGACGGAAAGACTTGGCAGCCTGCAAGCATCAGAAAGGGCATTTGTGTGCGACCGATGCTGGCGTAGCCACCACTGCTCACACAATGCCCGTGGTCATTCAGAACCAGCCAGAACGACACCACCAAAGCACTTTGCACAACTCGGCTGGACAACCTCGGAAACCCTCCCCAAACCCCAAGCACACCAGCCCTGGCGGAAGCCTCATTAATTAACCACCCCATTATCCTCTCCTCCTGGGAGTGGACCCCATGGAAAGGCAGGAGGTGGGACTCCACAAGCAGCTCCCTGTTTGCCTTTCCCAACAAAAACTCCTGCAGAAAGAATTCCCCATTGCAATTCCCATGAGCTTCAGAGGACGAACCGAGCCAAACTGTCGGGCTTGCAACAGGGCGATGGCCACAGCGGCCGCGGTGGAGTGCGTCACCCAGCCCTGGCCACCAAGCAGCGGGTGGGAGGGGAGGCAGAAAGCAGGGAGGGGCTTTGAAGGTGATGGACAACCTGCCGTGTGAGTAAAGACTGAAGGAGATAGGTCTATCCTCCCTGGAGAAGGCTTGAGGACACCTCACCACAGTATTCCAGTACTTAAAGGGCAGCTACAAAGAGGACGGAGGCTCTCTCTTCACAGGGAGTCACACGGAGGAGACAAGGGGCAACAGGTACAAGCTGTACCAGGACAGGTTTCATCTTAGAAACACAGAATCATAGAATTGCTTGGTTTGGAAAAGACCTTTAAGGTCATCGACTCCAGCTATTCACCCAGCACTGCCAAAGCAACCACTA
>NW_010241878.1:0-6793 GCF_000690775.1 Eurypyga helias | reverse complement strand
TTAAATCCCTCCTGGGATGGTGACTCCACCATCCCCCTGGGCAACACAGAATTTTTTTCCATGAGAACAATCAGTCCTTGGAACAACCTCCGCAGGGATGTGGTGGAGTCCTCACCGCTGGAGGTTTTCAAGATGCAATTGGGCAGGGTGCTAGACAATCTCATCTAGGTTCCCCTACCCACAAAAGGCTGAACCAGACGAAGTTCTGAGGGATCTGCTGCGTCCCTCTGCCCTGCTGCCTGCCTCCCATCTACCCAGCCAGACCAATGCCCGTGTGCCAGGGCACCCTCATCCCCAGCAGCACCAGGATAAGCTTGATGTGACCTGAGGTAGCCTTTAACCCTGCAGGAATTACACTGCCGGGAGGGATGGGGGACCGAGGCAAAGTTCCACGTGGGTAATTAGTGCTGCACTAATTGCCATCATTGTGGGAGACAGACGCACTGTCAAGGTTGACGTGCCCTAAACAGAAGCTGGTTTTTGCCACTGTGTTGCTCTCTGGAGTTCTTGGAGTGGGAGAGTCAGGAGAGACCGGTGCTTAAGCCTTGGAGAGGTATTTTGCTTAATTGATGGCCATAAGAGACCAAAGCTTTTCAGCTGACTGCTCTGTCACAGGGGCTGCAGGTTGAATTAAGCCTCTGCACAATGAAGGGGCTACGGGCACAAGGAGTCCCTTTGCCACCAGCTGGCAGTCAGGAAGCGCTTCCCTGTGCCAACGTCACGTCTGCCCCCAGCGAAGCAGAGCCCGTGGCAGCATGGGCAGGACCAGGTCTCGCCACATTGCTACACCCCACGGCGCTGCTTGCAGAGCCAAGGACGCTCGGCCTCCGCTGAGCTCTCCCACGCTCCCTCGGCGATGTCAAGGAGGGGACAGACCCAGCCTTGCCAGCCTGGTTTGTTTAAAGATAGGGAGCAAAGCACAAAAAAAAAAAGTAAAAATCTTGCTACGCAATGGTAGGTCGGGGTGAACAGCCTTCTGCTCTTTTTAGTCGAAGGAAACGGGGTTTCTGTGCTCACAGCAGTCCCCAAAACCACTGCCGGGGTCAACAAGCAGGAGCAGGGAGAGATCCTTTCCCTGTCTGCCTGGGCAAGAGCTGCAACACCAACACAGACCTTCTGGGACACCAGAGCACCCCTGGGGAGGAGGGCTCCTTCCTCGTGCCCTGCGGAGCCGAGCGCCGAGCCTGAACCCAGCTGGGGCCACGAGGACCAAGCCCCCAGCACCTGAGAGTCCTCCTGAGCCACCTGACACCCACCACCTCTCCAGAGGGGCTCCTGAGCTTTCCTTCTAAACAAACCTGAAACAAAACCAAACCCCAAAGGACAGAACAATCCCACAGGCCACAGTGAGCGGGAAAATGGGCTCCTCTCCTCGGAGGCTGAGCCGCAGCCATTCGCAGCTACCAACAGCGGTACAACAGCCAGCACCCCTTGCCCGCACAGGCTTAACACCAGCCCCACGGCCCCGCAGCGAATATGAGGCTTGTGAGAGCGAAGATTAATGTTATGTGTATATATAGCACATGCTGAACATACACAAAGAGCTCTGGCTGCCTCAGCTCGGAGTGGAACGACGTTACGTCAGCCCCCAAGGCGCAGCCGGGACCTCAACCAGGAGCAGATGCCAGCTCCTCCTGCAAGAAATCAGGAGACTTTTGGGAGCCTGCCCTGAGGCAAGGGGTGGGGACAGCCACCCCGAGCTGCTTCTCGCACCAAACCCTGTGTCTGAACCCCGAACCCCTCCACCACGCTGGAAGCAAACCTCAAACCAGCCCGGCTTAGCACGGGGAGCTGGAGGTGCTCGCCATCCCCAGGCTTCTCCTGGGAGAACAGCGAGGCTTCCATCAGTATTTCGACAAGGGCAGGTGCCGGTTTAGGCACAACAGCGCACGGCCCAGTTCAAACCCATCATTTCTCCGCAGGCGTGATGCGTGTATCATCTAGCTCGTCGCCCTGGATAAGTTTATATGATCGTAAACCTGCAGCATGCAGGCTATCCATTACACTTCTCCTCTACGGAAATCGCTGCCTGAGGAAAGGCACTCACCCACCCTTGAAACCCTTTCCCAGCACACTGGAATTTAAATGCCGTGACTTCCACCCATGACATGCAGCACACAGAGGCGGCACCAGCATCCCTGGCTTCTGGGCAGGGAGCACCTCGGTCCCTATTTGCGCTGCATGGTGGCACGTGTGGGGACATGGGCTGCTGAGTGCCGGAACCGGCCCAGGGCAGGATCCAGACCTGCTGGCACAGAGTGGTCACTTAAAAACATCAGCAGGGAGCGCAAGGTTTTGGGAAATGAGGCTCCGTATGGCCCATTGCTCGCGGAAAGGTTTAAAATTTTATGACTTGGTCTAATCTGTAAGGATTTCTCGTGGGGATGCTGCCAAACTTCAGTCTGAGCTCCAGCTTACAGGAATACAAATACACACTGAAAGACAGGGATCCTGGGAACTGCTGGACAGTTTTGGCTGAAATTTTTCAAATAATTCAGCATGAGACAGACATATAACAGAAAGACTTTTCAATCCAAACAGCCCAAGTCTGGCAAAGTTAAACACCACAGCTAAAAGCACCATCATGACGCTGTCTGGGTACAGCAGCCCCAGGAGTGGTACCAGCTCTGTCCCCTCCCGCTTCCGCCGCAGTGTCCCTGCACCCCAGTGTCCCTGTCCCTCACAGCTTTGCCATAAGCATCGTGTCCCGATCACCTTGGGAAGAAAGCAGTGGCAAGGGAGGCGGCAGCATTTAGTAGGGGGCAGTGTGGAAACATCCAGCACATGCCACATCCTAAATGTCCTGGGTCAGTGCCTTCTCCTCCAGACATGTCAGAGGAAACTGGATGGAGCCACATCCAGGCTGGGGTTCCCAAAGCTCCCAAGCAAGTAGGCAACCAACTGCACTGAGTGCAGTGCAAGCAGGGATACAACCAAGCAACCAGAGGTGACCAAGTGCAAAGGATGGCATTTGTGCCACGCACACTCATCCAAGGGAAAGCAGCGAGGGCTCCTGCCTCCTCTTCCCAATTTTGGGACATAGGAACTGGAGGATTTTAGGGTGGAAAGGGGCTCTTTCATCCAGCAGATAATGGCTGGAAACGGATGCTCATCAACCTCAGACTTCAGATGAAGCGGGTGCTTTTCAGCGGGAAGGCTTGAAAAGGAAGGCCTGAAGCCCTCAGGTTTTCCACTGAGCTCACACGGGGACGGGCCAGATTCACCCTCACGCCCAGTCTTCACGCTACAACAGGACATCTTTTACATTCACGCAGGAAAACGGATGCGCTCCTTCAGCCCCTGGTGCAAAAATCACTGCGCCAAATTCTCCAGATTCCGGTTCTTCTTTTTGTAGGGGAGCGGAGCAGATGGCCTGGCTGGCCATCTCACACTCCGCTCTGGGAAGCAGCACAGACCTGTAGCAATCCCGCATCCACCCTTCCCAGCCCCCTTCAAATGGACCCAAAGCACAACAAACCCCGGCTGGCTCTCCCCTCCATCCTCCGGTGCAGAAAACCTCAGCCAAGAGGAGCACATGAAGGACCTCAGAGATAAAAGCTGCATTGTAAAATCTACTGGTGGGCTCTGTCTGGGGGCTCTCGTAACTCTTGCAAGCCTTCAAGTTTTAATTTTTCGTTTGCTGCCTTCACAGGGGCAAACAGCCACAGGAGAAGGCTGCACAGATGCTCTCTGTGATGGGGATAGAGGCGCTGACCCCTGTATTTGTGCCACTTTACGTGCACAATTTAGGGTCTTTGGGGGAGTGGGGGGAGGAGGCAAAATATAATACCATATAATTGCCTAATTGAGGACTCCATAGAAACGTGCATGAACTGGAGGGTCAAATAGAGATGACACAAAGAGTCCAAATTTGGTATTTCTGGATGTTTAAGCAATTTGACTTGAAACTATTTAAGATTTCCATAATTTTGTAAGCTTTATATGGAGTCCCACACACACAGAGAAATGTGATCTCCGCCGTGTAAAACATATGCTGCCGTACGTAGAGCAACGCACCGCAATGTGTGTGTTTACGTGAGGTGCAGGGTCTAGTTTAGAAAGGGCACATGCGCATCCTAATTACAAGCACACGACAGTGTAAGACACCAGATCTGAGGGGCCTTGCTGCACAACGCTGTATTTGACATTTCAGAGTACCAGACCTCCAGGAGGATAATTTACTGACAGACTACTTTCACCAACCCTCGAGCAAGATATCCCATCTGCAGGAGCCAAGCGTTGAATTTGCAGAGGCATCCCTTAATTAAGCAGATTTTAATTGGGTGACTCTAAGCTTTAACTAACAGCAAATTGTTTGTGTGCATTTGTTTTTCGGTCACGTTCCCAGGCAGGATTTTTCTGGGGAGTTTTGTGTTTTGTGGAGCCAGATCACAACTACGGTTATTGCACTTTATGGGGAAAAAACAGCTCCCAGGAACCCCAGAGCCACTGGACTCCCACTGCACCAAGGAGGTTTCCCACCTTCCCCTCCTTCCTAACCAGAGCATCCCCCAAATGATGGGGGGAGCTCAGCAAAGCTTGGAGACACCCATGTTGTGCCCACTGGTGCCAGCACATCTGGGCACTGGGGACACGGAGGGGGGATGCTCAGAGGCAGCCGGGGCTCGTGCAACCCCACAGCACCCCAACTTCAGTGAAATGCTGCCAGCGCCACCTTTCCCTCATCATCACAGACCCACAGCACTGTGAAGGGTCTCACTCAGGAATCGTTACAGCTCAAACCATGAAAAATAGGTGCAAGTTCAGTAATTCAGCCTTGGGAAAGAGGCAGCTGGGGCTCTGCCTGCCCTACACAACTTGTCATGCACGCCAGCTTACACACAGCGATGCAGCCGCAGCAGTGATCACAGGGAAATTGGGTCCCACACACTTATATGCCTTATAATGCTCCCCTAAAATCCCTCTTTCCACAGCTTCCAAGCCAGCCTGCTGCTCCAGGTAACGTGTGGATTAGGGCTCAAGGGAGGGATTTGATTCAGCGCAAACACTGTTTGCTTAAAGGGCGTGGGTGTGCTCAGATGGAGCGGTGCTCGTGGAGGACGACACCAGGCATCCCCATCCCCACCATGCCGGAGTCAACTCCCACCCATTTCTGGCGCCCTCTGTCCCCCCGAGATCATCAGCGAGTGCCCTGTAACAGCTACAAACACAATGAATGGCAACAGCCCGGTTTCCTTCCCAGACGGATTCACCTTTTACAACCCAAAGCCTCACCTGGGAGTTAGGAACTTCGAAAGTGACCTCTCCCAAGCATGAGCCATGCAAACCCCTTTTCCAGCTTGACACAAGGGAGGAGACGGTGCTGCCCCGTGACAGCGATACTGCAGAAATCCCAACCACTTGCTACCCCAACCCAAGCAGAGAAGCAGGAGGCATCTACAAATCACCTAATCCTGACTGAGCTGGAGTGAGGAAAGAAGAGAGGGACCCTAATTTCCTAGTGTATCCATGTAAGAAATGGATCCCAATTTCCTTCCAACCCTAAGGTGCCACAAATACCACACGCCGTGCCCTCTCCTCCGCCGCTGCACGGAGCAGAAGGAACGTACCACCTCACCAAGAGTCCCACCAGCTTTGAACACCGACTCCTGCCTCAAGTCATTAGCTGCTCGTTGGCAACTCACTCCCTGCTTCAATTATTCCTCACTTGAGTCTGGCCCCATGAGCCCCGCCATGGGTCACTGCTCCAGCTTGCAAAGCCAAGGTCAGCTTCAGCCAAGCTCCGCAGCCGGCTGCCCCTCACTCCCCATCCCTCTCCTTGGGGATACCTATTGCAGCTGTGCCACACACACCTTCCTCTGGGCAGAACCACGCCATCAATAGGGTCTGGCTGAAGAACAAGAGCCTCAACCCCCAAAGAACTCTCCTGTTTTATGCCAAAGCCTGAGAAACCCACACATTTGGAGGACTGTGCCCCGTTCACCGGCAGCATCTACAATAAAACCTGAAAACCTGCCTGAGCTTGTGACCTTTGCCAGCCTGATCAAAGGGTAAAGCCACAGACCTGGGGGATGCTCAGTCAAAGCCTCCTCAGGGCTGCCCCATGACCCAAAGGAAATAAAACCATATAATGAGCATGAAGCTTCCTAATGCTGCTACAGCCAGCTGGCACTTCCAGCTCTTCCCTTCCCTGCTGTGCCCAGGAAACACCAGGCTGCAGACCCCCGCTCTGCCTGCTCCCTCCCCATGCAGCCCAACACTGGTGTTAGCACCTCCCGAGTCCCTCAGTTCCACCCCAATCCCTCTGCACCTTATCCCCGCTTGGATTTTGCTCCACTTCCAGCCCCGGAATGCAATTCCCAGCTCACTTTCCCAGCCTGTGAACTGCCTTGCTCCAGCCCTGTTTCCGAGCCAAGGTTCAAGAGGAATTAAGCTCTACCGAGATAAATCAGTGGTTTCCCTCTCAGGAACGCATTCCCACTGCTGTGGCTGTAGTGAAGCCTCTGGCATACGGAAATCCGCGTGGTTTTGGGCAGGGGCTTGCGCAGTGAGCAGGGGCAGGGGGTCACTGCCTCTGCCTGGGCCCTGTATGTGTTAGCACAATGCAAATGCAGCGAGGGACGGCTCGGAAACAGCGCTTCCTTCAGAATAAACAGCCTTTTTCATAGTCACTTTATCAAAGCATCCGCCGTCCCTCCTACAGCCCGTCACTTCCCAGGGAAAAGCCCCAGCCCCATGCAGCAGTCTCTGGAAACGGCTCGCTTGGAGTTCTCGTGGGGAAAACCCAGTCCCATGCTCTGTTCTATAGGGTGAGGGGCCTGTCCCCCCACGC
>NW_010241877.1:0-58521 GCF_000690775.1 Eurypyga helias | reverse complement strand
CGCTCCCGCTGCAGCGCCCGGCCCCCGCCCCCGCCTTGGCGGGTGGTTTGGGGCTTTGGTTCCAGTTCAGGCCTGGCGAGCCAAGAAAAAAAGGAACCCGCCGAAACCCGATGACATTAACTTGGGCTGGAAAGGGTGGCACGGGGGGAGAAGAGCATAAAAAATGTGGAGGGAACATTTGGGAAGTGTGGAAACAATGTAGGCGCTCTCTGGATACACTGGGAAAATGCAGAAACAGCCCACGTGGGCATTTCTAACCCGGGTTTTGATTAAAATTCACACTAAGTAAGTGTAAAGTAGAAGCAAGGATAGGAAAAAATAAGATGAACTGGTTTGTTTCAGGTTGAATGAAATATTTCAAATAGGGATTTTTTTCTCTACCTCTTTTTTTTTTTTTTTGTAGGTCAGTTGTTTCCTGCTCAACCCAAGCTAAATACCTCTTCCATTATTCATCTCTGCACCTTCTCCTTGGCAAATGGCTTCAAATCTTCCCTCAGATCCAAGCTCTCAGTTGCACCTACGATTGCCCATGTTGTGCTCTGCAACTACAGGACATGCGCTTTGGAACAGTGTCTCTTAAATCTTGGGTTACATTTAAGCGTGCTAGAGGATGCTGTCCCAGAGACAGTGTCCTTGTCCACGTGAATTCTCTGCCTCTTGCCCTCCAGCTCTGCCAGGAAAACTGTTTTCCAGTGTGTACTGAAGACAGTGGAAAGATGCCCATGGACAGATTTTATATTAACTTTAACTGACTTTGGAAGATACAGTCTGATTATACCCTACTTATGCACATAGCCCCCGTGTGTTTACACATTGAAGCTCCTACTGTGGTCAGGGTTTTTAGAATTTTGCTTTTAATTATGCATGCCACCAGAATGGGTGTTGGGGCCTCACCCCACATCCTCGGCTATATACCACATAAACACTTGCACGTAGCAGGTGTGGGATGAGGCCCTTTCCTATCCATACCAACATAGATAGCACTAGTCAGACATATATTGTGAAATGAAAAACTGCCAGTGGTAAAACCATGATACAACTGCAGAATTCTGATTTTATCTTCCTTTTTTTTTTTTTTTTAAAAAAAAAAAAAGTGTCCTCCACACATGATATTACCAGAGCTGGGTTTGGTTTTGGGTGGTCTTTTTGTGTTTTACTTTTTGTTTTGTTTTTAATGCAGCTGGTGTTCATTAGCTGAGGATGGAATGGATCCATTTTTCCCAACCTGGCTTTGTACATACCAAACTAAACTTTGAGGGTTTTTTGTTGTTTCATTTTTCTCCCCTTCTTCATCTAATTTTCAGCAGGGATCAAAACAGGCATTGTTTTTTTTGTTTTCCCAACAGGCTGAGCAGGTTCAACAGGATGCACTTAAACATCAAAGCTGAAAGTGAATTCTCATTTCACTCCTGAGAGTAATTCTAAAAATGGAGGGAATCTAAGGGATAGTAAACATTTGACTGATGATTCAATACATGGGAGAAACCAGACTTCAATTAGACTAATGACACCTGAATTGAAGAGGTCTGCTCCAAAGAACAGTCTACAGGAGGATTGGCAGATGGAAAAGGTGTTCAATCACTGCTGTTTTGTCCAGTATTTGAAAGTATTCGTTCCTGGTGATGAGTATTTTACCCACTGCTGTATTCTTGCACTGATGCCCATTCAGTCTCCTACCAACTGAAGGATTTACTAAAGTAATTGCTAGTTGCTAATCCTTGTGAATACTTTGCTGAAATACAGCACACTGTTTGCAACATAAAACTTCCCAAATTTTAAAACAGGTTGACAACCCTGATTTTTTTAATCTGGTGGAACCTCCTCTATTGCAATGAAAGAAAATCCTTTGTTTTGCAGGTTACATCTCAGTTCATACACTAACGTAGTGTGTTTCATGCTCTTCATCATGAATTCATGCCTGCTTCTGTCAGTCTGTTGGGAAATCTGCATGTGATGTGCAGTCAGAGCTGAACTTGGTACCTGAGTTGAGAGCAAACCTTACAACATGGCTGTACTATAACACAACAGACATAGCTACCAATATCAGAAGACTGTTACTAGTAAAATCAATATCTGCTACCAAAACATCAGCTAATTAATTAACAGTCTATATTCAGTAGAAGGGCTAGCAATATTACACATCAAGTAATCTAATTATGTCCAAGTACATTTCTTCTGCACTGTCTACTCCATTCCTTATAACATAGCATCAGTTCTGCAGAAGCATTTAAAAATTGTTGCCTACAACCCACTCCCCAGAAGTAAGTTTCCTGACCATTCCTCTTGAGTCCCACATTAAGATGATGTGACCTAATGAAGCAATTAAAGTTCTGCCTTAACTCAGAATTATCTCCACACTCGCAAGGAAACCATTAAAACTGTGTAGAAAGGAGACAGGGATGGGAGTGGAAAACAGATGTTTTTGCTGGCCAAAGAAAGATGCTATGAAGTACCAAATGTTCTAAGACTACATTTATTTTCATTTATAAAATAAAATTAATAAAAAGATGAGGGACTGACATATAGAATAAGATAAGAAAAGAACCTCCAAGAAAAAGCCACATTCCCACAGGATTCTGCCAGGATGCTGAAATACATGGTCCAGACGCACTGAGGAATAGCCACAGCACCCAAGTTTCTTTGATAACTGCCAGGACTCATATTCAGCCTACTTTTCCATTTATGCTGTTCTGGGACTTCTACCTGGTCCATGCTTTCGAGACAGAAATACAGAGAGTGTTAAGGCATATGAACACATGTGGAGGATTAACTCCTGTTTTTTCCTCCTTAGTGCCCAACCCCTACACAGTTCAGAAAGAATGTGAAGAAAACTCCATGATGTAGTTGCACATTTTGCTTCTCATACTTTGAATGTATAACTTTATTTGGAAATCAGGATGCTTTGCTTATCCTTGTTAGGATGCCTCATTTTCTGTAGCACTACAGTTGGACCAGAGTGAAGTCTGTGCATTGTGTAATCTTTTGGCACACATATGTGCCTCTAGATCTTTTCATTTTTCCTAAATAAAACAAAAGCAATAAATAGCTGTACAAAAAAGAATTCTCACTAGGATTAAAGCTACTATGAAGAGAGCTAATTTCATAATAGATCAATGCAATGTTCATGTGAGTGTTTAATGTGAGCAAAAGTCATGTTATATAGCTTTTGAAATGAAAAGGCTTGTGTTAGGCTTCGTTTCTTCTCCTTATTAAACCACAATACTGTTGATGTCTGTGTTGTTTCAACAGTATAGAACCCCATGTCAATATAACTGAAGGGAGTAGGGAACAATAATCCTCTCCAGATTTAATCTAAAGTTTTAAGCGTTATGTAAAGATTTCACAAAGTCAGGCTCCTCATGGGTAAATAGCTACACAAAAGAGAAGAAATACAATACGAATGTCATCAGTGATAGTGATCTGACACAATATTTTGGATCAAAAGCCTAAGATTATGAAGCAATTTATGAACAGGTAACACACCTTTAGCAATGCTATTAGACTGGACTTAAATCAAACTGTCAGGCTGTCTGATTTGTGCCTAACCAGTACTCTGCAATGGGAAAAAATTATTTATCTGTTGCAGATAACAACTTTAAGTTAAGCAACAACTGATTGTTGGACTTCTATGTAGAAAGGCTTAACACCTGTCAGTGGAGAACCCACTCTTAAATTTATTGGTCACGTCTCACAATGGTTGAGATGCTGAATTTAGAGTTCAAGAGAGCTGTGAAAACCACTTTTTCATTTATTGATGTTGCCCTTTGGAGGTCTTTTCTTGTCCCTTGCTGTCAGTCTGAGATCCATATTTTCTTTTTGTTACATGCATTTTATCTTCCAGACCATCTTATCTACTAAATGGCAGTGGGTGATATATTCTACAACAACGGTTTTCTGCTACAGACTTGAACTAACATGTCTTCATCTTTGGATCACCTCTGAGGAGTCTTGCTGTGAAAGGGTTAACTTCAGTGCCCTTACACAGTTCCTCAGTAACTTTTGTCACTCTTCTGATAGTTATTTGGTGACTGTTTGTATTTTAATCTATGACAAAGGTAATCTAATGTCTCATGAAAAGGTGCGAATCCTGGGTTCCTCATGTTGCCTCACACAAGGAAGCGCTGTTCCCATTGTGTTTTATGGTGATACGCCTCTGGTAATGTGGCTAATAATATCTTGAGCTTCCTAAGCATGAGTTTTATAGACAGACAGCACTTGGAGGGAATCTCCAATAGTGAGCCTTATACACAGCTTCCAGGAGTTAGCAGCCATCTATCCAAACTGAACAGAGACCCCTTCTGTGTCATGTCAAAGTCATACCTGCTGATATATTTTTACTTTCGCTAGAGCTTAAAGCAGCAAGAAAACAAACAATAAGCAAGAAGTTATTTTTATGAAAACAGCATCCACATGCCTCTGACTGTAAACCTTGAGGCTCTGTACTTCTGAATAAGACAACATGAAGTATATTTCTACACATAAACAAAAAATAACCACCCTTCAGTAGTTTAGTAAATGTAAGCAGCCAAAGGTGTCCAACAAGACAGAGATAAAGAATAAAATACACTATTTTTTGTGAAGAGAGAAAAATACCTATCCATACAAATGACAGCAGTGAAAGAGAAGAAACTTGTGGAATGATGCTTTAAATGTGACTTACAAGTGAGACCAAATAGAAGAAATACCAAAGAGAGACTTCAGAAGAATTAGATATGCAACACCACAACTGCTTTACCCATAGCAGTTACTAGTAATTCTTCCAGATCGGAAACTGAACTTGCTGTCTTCATGCAACTATGCATATGATCAGTCAGTATGCCAACTGATACTTAGTGAGAGGTGCTACAACCTGGAAAAGGAATGAACTCAGAGGAAAGGTGGTACTCAGACCCTCTGGACATATTTTCAACTATATTAAGATTTCAGAATTTATATTATTAAAGGTGCTCAGTGAATATTAAAATAAAGGTAGAATTTAATTGAGGTTATAGATGCTATCTGCAGGCACCTAAAGTCCTCCATCTTATCCCACATATTCTTTCTTGCTGTAGAAGAACGTAGGGTAAGGAGTTGCTTTGTGCACTTTACGTGCCAGGTTAATGTGGGGACAGAGTTAGGATTTACAAAGTTCAAGGAGTTTATCAACACTGTAGTGTATCAGCTCTACACTGCAGGTGGGAAAGAGTGAACCTGACAAGGAGCAGCACCTCCCCAACCTCTAGGTAATGGTCCCACTGCACTTCTTTTGCATGAACAGCCCATCTAGAGAGGCTTTGTGTTTATCGATTAAGTTCATACAACTTAACCTGGCTTTCAGGCTTTAGATTGGGTCTATAGAACAGTAATTCAGATTTTTTTTCCAGCTTATAACTGAAGGTAATCATCAACAGTTAAAGTAAATAAACATGTAAATGTAAATATCTTGCAATTATATGCCTTTTTATATATATTTTATTGTACATGCCAAGGAACAGAAACATTTTTGATGAAAATTAGTTTCTTCTGTTCAGATTTGACAGCTTAGCATGCTCATCTATCTGACTTCCCTAATGTACTGGTTTTGGCTGAGATGGAGTTAATTTTCTTCATAGCAGCTAGTATGGAGCTATGCTTTGGATTTGTTACCAAAACAGCGTTAATAACACACTGATATTTTAGCCATTACTGTACAGTACTTAAACATTATCAAGACCTTTTCCATTGGCTGGTGGTGCATAAGATGTTGGGAGGGGAGAGATGACCCCAACTGACCAAAAGGATATTCCAGACCATATGGCATCATGCTCAGCTTTTAAAGCTGGGGGAGGGAGGATGGAGGACGATGATTTGAATTATGGCATTTGTCTTCCCAAGTAACAGTTGTGTATGATGAAATCCTGCTTTCCTGGAAATGGCTAAACATCTACTTACTGATGGGAAACAGTGAATTAACTCCTCCTTTTGCTTTGCTTGGACATGCAGCTTTGTTTTACCTATTAAACAGTCTTTGTCTCAACCCATGAGCTTTCTCACCTTTACCCTTCCAATTCTCTATCCCATCAGCTTGGGGGAGAGTGAGACAGCAGCCGTATGGTGCTTAGCAGCCTACCAGAGTTAAACCACAACATCTACCCAGAAGCAAAACACCAGTGTTCGATCTTGAACGTACAGTGAAGCATCTAATTGTCCCTCACAAACATGGTAACCTATGCAATACTCATGTTGAGTGATGGGTGGCAGCAACACTGCACAGCCTGTCAAATGCAGCTTTAAAATATATCAGAATGAACAATTACAAGGTACCATAAGAAATGCAGTCATAAAATGTGAATGAGAGAGTGGTTTGGTTTGGTTTCAGATCTGAAATGGGAGAAAAGCTCCAAGATACAAGTCAACCCCTAAGGAAGATGATTTACTTTTCTCCATGATACGAAATAATGAGAAACAGATATGATAAATTACCTCAAAAATTCTGTTCAACTCAATCACGTTTTGTTTTTGGTATTGTGTATCTTGGAAAATGGAGGGCAACATCAATATATTCCTTCAAAATTAAAAAAAAAAAAGATTTTTTCAAAAAGTCATTTTCAAAATGTTTCCTTTACTGAATTCTTTCTGGCTGAAGCTGCATGTTGGTAAAACAAAATAATTGCCTGAAAAATTTTGATCAGCTCTTATCAAACAGTGTTCAGTATTTGTTTACATTTTAACACTAAGGATTTAAGCATGGGAACATCTAGGGTTTTAGAGAAAGTAGTATGTGTTAAGTTCTCTAATGCAGGCTGAATTTATTCATACAGACACTATGCTACTGCAACTGCTCTATCACATAAATTACATATGACAACTTGGACTACCTCAGCAAACAATCGTTTCTTGAGCTGTCTCCTGGCACACTGCTAATTAACAATTAATTACCCTCAACAAGATTCCTGCAGAGCAGATGATGTGATACTGCAGATGTTTCAGCCAAGGTGCATTTCTGTCCACTGTTATAAAGTACCTAAAGATTTTTTTACTGCTTTGCTTTTTGTCATCATATTTTAAGCAAATATATTCCTTTTGGGTTTTTTGTTTTGTTTCAGGTTTTTTTAAGATGTTACAATATTTGAGTACTGAAGAAACTCCTTTTACTTTACAGCTGTGAAAAATTAGCTGTTAACTGACATCAAGCCAACACCTGTAGATTTATGTTCTGTGATCAAAACGGAATTTAGCTGGTAGACCAAAAGAAAAACATTGTTGTAAAACCTCACCCCACTATGCCCACCAATAGCAACATCTCTATGTTTTAAGAGGGAAAATATAGAATACTCTCAAATTTTATGATATTCACTTACTAAAAAATGCAGCTATGTGCCAGTCCTGGTGCATGAACTTCTTTGTCTTTCACAGCAAAAGAGGGAGCAGATGGTAATATAGACTCTAATCTAAACCACTGGAAAGGCAAATGGAGGAGATGTAAGAGTACCAGGCTATACATAATTTCATATCTGCTGGACAACTATTTTCCCCAATGACTTGTTAAAAAGTGAACAAAGAAAACCAATAACAGAAGAACTTCACAGCAAAAAGGCATACATCACATTTACGTGCACAAAGCTCTGTGTTTAAAGGAATGAAGAACTGTAGGTAGATCCCTACTTTGCTTGCAAGGATTTCAGAAGCCTGATAATGGGTATGGTAGGAGGGCAAGAGAAGATATGTATGAATTGCTGCTGCACTCTTTCAGAAATGGATGGCATGCATTTGGGTGTTACAATTCAGGCACAGAAGACAAAATGGGCAGATTCTTATGAGGGGGAAAAAGCTTTCTAGAAACTTCTAAGGAAGGGTGCTTTCCAGTCATGAGTGTATTATTTTAACTTGATGTTTAAAGTAGAGATGTGAATAACAATATTTAGATGATTCAGGATATTTCTAATAGTTCTTACTCCATCTCATCCTCTCCTATCTGGTCTACAGGAAAGCTGAAACACATCCTGCCGTGTTTGACTACATTGGAAAGAGAAGCTTTAAATACACTTGTCTCATTCTTTTCCAAATGTCTGGCACTAGGTAGAATCATACTAACAGAAACATTGAGCCTAATCCATAGAGGAGAGGAGAAGAAATTTTGCAGAAGGTAATTTTATGCATAATGTGCCAAAAGCTTATGTCTGACTTCCCCAACATCCTAGTGTTTATAGAGAAAGTTATAGGCAACATATCACATAGACATGAGACATTTCATATTCTCCGAGACATGTAGTTCTTCTGGCTTCAGAACAGGAAGAAGAATGAGAAGTTTGTCTCATTTCTCTTTGCAGTCTGTAATAAGAAATATGGTAGTGAACTGCTCAGTGGAAGGAAATAATCCCTGGGTATTCTTCTGTGCTTTAGTTTAGGCACAATGGTGAATGTAACCCCCAAAGTAGTGTCCTATTTCTTAAATTCCTTCTCTAAACTGATTGTCACTGAAAATAAGGAGCCAAATGGACCTTTATTCATTATCTTCTATGCCAGTTCTTACATCCCGAAAGCTCAGAAAATCACGACAGTATCTATCATTATTAGCAAGATGCCCAAGCTACAAATATGACCTTGATCTAACAGAAGGAGTTGAATTCTCACTGGAGCTACATGCATGCTTTATTCAACACCTTTTGAGACTTGGTTGTTAGCATTGCATCATGTAGGTGATACCATGATGAACACACTCAAAACTACGTTGAACAGATCAATCCAGGCAGTGGTTTGTGCTGTTGAAATGAAGAATAACGAGTCATTGATTTCTGGAGTCAGGCAGCAATATAAATGTTAGAATGAAATAACATATTATTCTGATTTATTAAAACCAGGAAATCTTTGAGAATAAGGATGTCAGGGAATGGGTGGACCTTTTAAATACTTAATATATAAAAGGTTAAAAGTTTGGAATTTCACCTGACACAGAAAGGACTAATGTTTGCCAGTTTGTAATTCCTCCTGAACTATAACGTAATTCTGTCAGTTTCAGGAAAACTATGCCCTGAATTAATTTTTTCCAGTATCTGTAAGAATAAAAATGGATTTTTCTTTTTCTGCAGGAATAATTCCTTATGCTGAGGAATGCTAGACATCAATTTAGAAAATAATCTTTCAAATGTTTAACTTTCCCTAATTATTGTTCTAGTCATCATTTCTTGATGACTTGAAGTGTCTAGAAAACTAAAACAGGAAGAGAACTGTTAAAACTGTCATGAGCAGCTTAAGGTCTCTTTACTAGATGTCCCATTCTCTACTTGTTCTGAAAAAGGAGGTCTTTGCTGATGGGGTCAAGGCAAATAGGCTAATATGCCCGAAAATGTAACAGAATGAGTGACAGAGCAACATATTCACAAACAACAAATCTTCATTAGCCCTGGTATTCACAAGTGTTCAATTTGTGAGAGTATCATTCCCTGTTTTGCAATCAGCTTCTCCACCTGTTACTGATATTAAATAACAATTTAAGAGTAGAAAATTGCGTACTGAGGAGGAAAACAATGTGATCTGCAGAGGTATCCATAATCACAACCTTTCAACTTTTTACTGGCTACAGAATATGCTGCCAGAAATTAATATGACATTTTCAACCAGTGCATCTTTTACAAACCTTTCTGCGTGTTCAACACCTATTGCCTGAAATTAATTTCTTAATAGACATTGCAAGTTTGAGACAAAGTTTGTCACAAGCTAAATTTCCAAGGTGATCTTTTCTGCTGAAGAGGGCCAGAATATGGCCTTTGATTAGTTGTTTGAAATCTGAGTTTTGTGCATCTTAAACATTGACTGTTTGGATGATTAAAGTAGCTGATGTTAAGGAGATATGGCTTTATATCTCATGGCTCTGTATCCATAAGTGCATTTATCTTTCTAGAAAATGTGAGTTTCCTCAGTTCTTTACTGAAATTCCTTATGTAAGAGAAAGAAAGGTTTTAAGTCAGGAAAGGGTTTATTTTGAGGCTTGTTTTTAGGAGAAGCAGAAAGGGTTAGGAGCAGTTAGCTATTAATGTAATTAATTTCAGTTCCTTGGTAGTAATGCTAAGAACGCATTACATTTCAGATGCTTGTGTTAAATGGACTTTCAACTGTAAGTTTATTTTAAGGCTCTTTAAGCTTATTAAGAGTTTACCAGTTTAGTCCTGAGTTTCACAAGAGCCTTGAGCAAGGAAGAGCATAGTGTCGCTCTTTTCCAGCTAAGCTAGTCAACCCTTTGAGACACAGAGTGATGGTTCCACCTGCTTTCAATAAAAAGAACATTTCTATGTGTGATACATGTTTTTATATAGGCAGAGACAGAGTTTCCAAAGCAGCTGCTTTCTATTGTGCTGCTACATATTCAACTCAAAGGAATAATAATGTATGTTCATTTACTGTATGGCAAATAAATTTGCATCGCAGAGTGGACATATTAAACACAGATTTTTTGCAATGTAACACAAATCACTGTATACCAAATGTTAGTATATTCTGAGAAGCACAATGGGTTTTCTGCAGTGACCTTTATTGCAGGACTACGATTGTGTCACAACATATTAACCAGTGGAAGTGGAGTGACACCCTACAGCAAGACATCAATTTATTTTTGTGTTGATTGCTACATGAGAGTGTTCATACTATACACTCTCATGTATACCTATTTTGTTTAAATAAAGGGGGTCTACATGATTTCTTGAATTATTTGTTGCAGTGTTGCTTTGCGAACTGCATCCTGAAGTTTTAAGTCCCCTTTTATGTTTGCAAATCAGAATCCTGGCCAGACACAGAAAACAACCCATCTATGAGTCCATTTGATTAAAACAAAATTTGGCTGCGGCCTAATGGTTTGCTCAGGAAGTGTTTGGGTTACATTAAAATGAAGAGGCCAAAGAAAGATCCTGAGCTGCATTCAAAATCTGATGTTAAAGGTCAAAATACCATAGTGAATGGCACCTAATCTGTACAATGGCAAAGTAGCAACTTTCAGGAACTCCTTTTACCACCTTCAAAGTTTACCGCTCTACTGTATTTGTAGGTGAAGCAGACATAAATTGCAGTTTCATATTAACACAAATTAGACATTCAATAAAACTTATTTGAATAAATAGTAGTAGCTAAATGCAATAAACTTCACCCACAGTTAAGTTCTGTGATTCGTATTATTTTTCCATAGATAGTTTACAAAGACTACTGTTTTACAAGACATTATTCTAACATAAATGTTATTATCAGGTCTTTTCACATAGGTTAAAATATCTGAAAATCTGTCCAAATCTACAATTTCCAGTACACAAACATCTTCCTATTCTAATTTGTGACTGAAAGTTAATATTCACTCTGCTTTTACAACTGTGAAGGAATTAAAATAATTAACAGCAACAGAGCTAAACATCCATTATCAAATTTTGAAAAAAAAAAAAAAAAGGTATTTAAACCTTCTGTGTTCCAAGTTTTAGTTTATATCTTTTAGAAGTAGACACATCTACTTCTTGTTTGTATTAAATTCAAAAAGAGGATCGTATTATAGCATATTTTGCTTACCTTTAGTTTCTTCATATCTCCCTCTTACATTTTCAGTCTTAAAGATATTCTCAAAATGCCTTTTCCCAAATGACACTTCATCACTTCTTCCTCACCCTATCATATCCACCCCTTCAAACTCTATATAGGAGAGCCTTAATCAAATGGAAAGGACTCCCATGCAATTATAGTAGAAGGAGAATATAATGCTATTTGTTTTATTTATGGATTTGGGGCAGCGGACTGTTAAAAAAAGCTGTTCCTGATAAAATTGAATTCCAATAAAAATAATAGTCTTTCCTTTCTCATTGATGCATCCCTGAAGTATGGAAAAACTAGTGCCTGCAAACTCCATGCCAGTTTTAAACATGACACTGAAAACTAAATAACAACAGTAGAACATAATGGTCATTTAAAAATCTAAATTTAAATTTTTAAATTTAAAGATTAGTGATATGTTTCCCAAGATTTTCTACAGCAATACATCAAAACATTTGCACAACTAAAACTCACATGACAAATGAAGGCCCAACTTTCTTTCTTTTTGAGTATTTTCTTTATTTTTCACTAGGATGTGGGGGTTTTTTCCAAGTAATATCTTCTAAGATTTTTCAGTTAATTGTTTTGAACAAAATAGTTTTACTATTATTACATTATTCACAGCTATATTAATATTTTTAAAGCTCATTTTAAGCAAGGATGAAGATTTTTCAAAAGTATCAGGACATTTAGATCTTCAGGAGACTATTTAAAAGACTGAATTTCAAAAGCTGCATATAACAACTTCTGAAAAAATCAGGTGCTTTCAAGAAGTATGAGTACATAAAACCACCGCTCGTCTCTAGGCCTAATCCTTTGGCCAGTCAGCTATCAACACAAATATGATAGCCAGTGCAGAGGACAATAATTAATTCCTCTTTCAAAACACACACACGAATTTTCCCAAGTTAAAAAATTAGTTTCACAGAAAACATATTAGAGTGGGATCAGACTAAAACCACAGTTATAAGTATTATTTCAAAAGTGCCTAGCATAGTACAATGTTTCATAGCATAATACTAACAGGTAAATGTTTTGTGTTGGGATTTTTTTGTTGTTTCTTTGGTTTTTGGGTCTTGGTTTGGTCTGTTTTTTCAACAGGCACAACCCTAAAAACTGCCACTATAATCAAGAGCAATGATAAGTAATGTTCACTAAGTCAGCTTTCTCAGGCTGGATTGCCCTGTAAGTGTTTTACCTCGGTGTGAGTTTATGCTTGATAATGCTTCTCAGAGCACAGTTTTAAATATTTGTTTGCAAGGCATAATTATGTGAATGTAATCAGATACATTTTTCTGTTAATTGATTTAAATATTCTCTGGGCAAAAATTATTTCTGTATTAATCAATTTAACATTAATTTACACCACTATTTCTATTCAACATATTTAACATTATTAATGTATTATTTAATATTTACTGAGTCATTTAACATTGAAAGAATTTTTAAGATTTTAATATATTGATATAAAAATAAACTAAAATAATTTTACCACTAAGTATAATCCCTAAATTATTTTTTCTGCAATTTTAACTCTGGGATTATAATTATATTAATTAAATTCATTATTCAAGATAAATTCAAGATTATTAAAAAACTGTTACTTTGTATATTACTTTGCATATTGGCATGAAGGCAATATACATACCACTTGACAGGAAAGGTAACGTTAGAATATTAAGATTAGGAAATATCTGAAATCTGCTCAAAACCTTGCACTTCTAATGAGAAGAGCAGTATTTCTTTTTATCAGATGGATAAGCAAATTCATACTGCAAATAGACCAAAGCCAAATCCTAGAGAAATTAAATGAAAGCTTGGATTTGAATTTTGCATTTAGTTCCTTCACTTGAGATTAGCTCAAAATATATTCACAGATACTAAATATACATATATTTTGTGAGCATTCAAAAATATACAAGGTCTACATCCAGATACGATTCATTCTGTATCTCATGGCTTAAAACATGCCTCCCATTTATACTGACTTTTTTTATTAATATTGACTGTCTTACTACAACATATTCCAGATCAGGCTGTGTATTTGCACTACTTTCTAAATGTAACATGCAACTACCTGTACATGGAGTATTTCTACAGTCTTCTACACTATTCCACACTACTTCTACAGGTGCTTTTCTAAAGAATGTAAACACGCTATCAATAGAAAATCCATTCCTCATCAACAAAATTTTTGCTATGTTTACTGATGTTAGCTTGGGAGCACTATGCCTAACTGCTGTGAGGAGTGATTCATACCGCTGAACAAAACCTTGGCAGTTAAAAAAGAAAGCAAGCCAAACTTGCCTCTTTTCATTACCAGCTATGAACTCTGACCAGATGTGCTGTGACCTTTCAAGGGAATCTGTGCAGACAGTAAATTCTGTGTCAAAAAAAGGCACATCGCAGTGGCTTAAGCTGAGTCTTCACCTCAGTGTTTGGATGCTATCAGATATCAAAATAAAACTAATTTATAAAGTCTCCTAGACAGAAAACAAATGCAGAAACAGAATTCTTCCTACATCAAGGATAAACAACGTGCAACAGTAGATGAAGGAGAGAGGTAGCAGCAAGAGTGCTCAGGAGAGAGTGCTTCCCCACCCACAAGCATTCTTTACCTGAGTGAACCAGAAGCGTGTCAATGTTACTTCTCTGTTACTTTTTCTGAAAAGTCTGGTTAAATTTCCCACTGACTCTAGTAACATCTTAGAAAATTTATCCTATGACTATTCTCTCAAAGCGCTGACATCCACAATTTTTAGCTAAATCTTTGTTGTGAAATTGTCATGTGTTGACAGCATGGAAAGGTATACTTGTTTTTAAGAGTATTGTTTGCAGCAGTTAGTTAATTAAGTTAACAGATATAAAATCAGACCATATCACTCCTGTTTCCTTGAAAGCTGCTTGCTGCAGTACTAACAGATACCACAGAATCCTGGTAATGTAGCAGAAGTTACTTGCTACATGCTGCTATTTAAGGCTGCTTGGGTGATAGAAGTTTCTAAACAGCAGCCTTCTTCCATCCCCCCTCCACACTTGAGTGGTCACTCTATTATCCAGAAAATGGGTTTCTCAGCAGGAGGTATATGACAACAAAATGGGCCCTTGGCTCAGCAACACAATGTTGTCAGAGCTGAATATCTGGCTGGAACAGGACTTGATATTCCTTAAAATAAGTTCATTAACTGTTTGACCTTTTCTACTTCCTAGGAAGATAAAAGTATCAATGCAAACCAAAGACAACACTGGACCACCTAGGATGCCAGTACATCCGTTTATAAACAGGAATGTGTGTAAAAGTAGAAACCAGCCCCCCCTTGCACTCTGACCAGAGAGTACATGGCATCCAATGAAACCGACTAAAAGTCATTAACATTCTCCAACACTTTTCTGGTAGGTACACTGCTATGGAAATACACTTTGTCTGCTGAGTTACGGTACAGACAGTCCCTTTGCCCAGACATCCCCATCTCTTGCTGGATTCCCAAGCTGACGAGTTGCTTCTAAGTTTATCGCTTTTACAAGTATCAACATTACTGGAAAACAGCAATAATTCTGCTTGTGCTCCAATACTGCCCATTTTGTCGTTGCTGTTAATCTCAGTAACAGTCTAAACTGAGCAACTACGTATCTGTGTATTCCATTAGCTAGAATGCAATGATGTCAGGCATCCTGGTGTTTTATGTTCATACCAACATTTCAGCACATCATGAGATTCAGTTACATGACTGATAAATGAAGAAAAAAAATGTGTAAGAGGAAATTACTTTCACTCTAACTGCTTTCTTGAATTATTTTCCAAGGGCCTTTCATGAAGACCATCATGAATTTGTCAAGTAGTCCAGAAACCAAATTATTCCATGGCCTTGTTCTGTATAAATCCCATCTTTCCATTGCATGTTCACTGCCTTTTTTCCCCAATATACCACTAACTCCAGCCTCAGGCCTCCAAGGCTAGAACACACCCCTAGGTTCAAACATTTAAGAAATCCAAAAGACAACATCTATTAACAACTAAAAAAAACCCAAAAGCCTCATGTTATATAATGATTACCACAGACATGACCTACTGTGAACGCCCACAGACATTACTACTGTAGCCTCAGGAACCACTGTGCTAAAAAAATAGAAAAGGAGTTTTTACTGGTAGACAACCTGTGTCATTCTGCTCTCATTTCAAGTTGAGGAAGAGATTATTTGCTTCTTCCTGTACCAGATATGAATGATTAAACATTTACAAACCACCAGAAAAAGACTACAAAATAACGTCTTCTGGCATAACTAACAACAAATCAAGTTTTTTAACATGTATCAGATCAAATGACAATCAAAGGGATCCTTGCATTAATTTCCATACAAATATTAAAGTCATAATATACCATTTCATTTCAGACAACAGTAGCCTAAAGTCTTTGATCTACCTATGACAAGTTTGTATTCTACATATATTACTGAGGGGAAGAAGAATTTTTTTTTTTTAAATCCCTATTACTATTGATTTCAAATAAAATTATACAGGGACAGACTTAGACCAGAAGTTAGGAAGTTCAGATCTGGACTTCACATTGCAAAACAACTATGAGAAGAGGTCAGTAAGTCTGTAATCTCCTAAATCTTTGAGTAAGTCTAATCTCCTAAAGAGATTTCATCTCTAATGCAAGGGGAGTTCTGCAGCATGTAACATCAACTGTTGGGTATTATTTATTGTTAAAATACTAATGAAATAAGAGGGAACAAAATAATGAGAACATCACTATGTGCAAGAAAAAGTTAGAGAGATCCTAACTCTGCTCCCAGGCTGTGTATATAAAAACATAAAAGCCAATTTTAAACTGTCTTGAAAAGAATAGACAGTATTTTGGTAATAGTAACCCTCAGACAGTAACCCTTACAGGTCAAGATAAAGACAGTTTAATACCTGAAGGAAAATATAAACAGTAACCATGGCAAAAAAAGCAAACAAAGAAGTGATGCAACCACTCAGCACTACCAACCTGATGCCCAGCCAGTTGGCAAGCAACCGTAACAAAAACACTGGTATCTTGCCAAAATACTGTTTTGGTGGCAAATGTAACACTGCGCTCTACAAAGTGCTATAAAAAAAATTAACTCCATCCCAACCAGACCCAATAAAATAAGCAATATTTTATGCTCATGACTGCTGCTTACAAAGTTTGTAACATTTTAGCAAGAAGAAATTAACAGAATGTTTATGTATCTATACACTGTAAACACAGCTGAGAACAGGAAGAGCTTCCCACTAGAGCTACCAAAGGGAATGTAAGTATCTCACAGACTCACCATTTGAGTCCCATTGAAAAGAAAAATCTTTTGAGATTCATTAATTTATATATCATACTTCTAGAGAGAAATATTTTCTCAGCCATTATATATTTACCTATAAATAACTGTTTGTTACTAAACATCACTGGTTATATTGCTACATAACCTTTGTAAGTTTTATTTGCATGCCAAAGAAATAATAGATTTCTTCTCAAATGTTTCCATTACTCTCAAAAACTACATTTTTATAAATACAATAAAACTGACTTGATATTCCAGTTTATGGATAAACAAAATATATAGTTTATCCTGCTAGAAGTAAAATAGCTATTCTTTCGAATCAGAAGAGAAAATAGCCAGAAAAAAAAAAAACTTACTTCTCAACCAGAAAATTGCTAGATCAAAAACGTCAAACAAGACAAGCACTCAAAACATGGTATGTATTTCAAGTATTGCTCATAAATATCTTCTGATGGAGGGATGGGGATTTATACCCTCTACTGATTTTCCTCATTTTACTTTCCGTTGAAGCATCTTATTTTCATTTGGTCTGGCAAAAAAAGAAACTCATAATTGTTACACAAGAAAATTTTTAACTCCTGTAATACTGCTTAGGTCAAGTGACTACTTCTATTGCTACTTTTGTGAACTCCCACATCAACCTTTCCCATCTCTTTTTGGCAGACAGGTCACTCAACATACCACAAAGCACACATGTGGGAAGCAAAATGGCAAAAAGCAGACAGGCTGTAAGGCAAGAAACAACAGCATAGACTAAAAATGTGAGAACAATTGCATCTGGAACATATGCAATGTTAATCCTGCTAATGCTGAGCAGGACTTGAGAAATATTTTCTCTCTAAACTCACACATTTGCTGTGATACTCTCAGCCTATTTCATATTTAAGTAGCTTGATGAGGTTTACAATTAATTATTCCCTGGCCCAAATTGTGAAGATCAATTCTTCATAGGACAATAAGGGGATATTTTTGTACAATAACAATCATTTGACCTATTTGTAATTTCATTCCATGGTTACATTTATCTATTTACATCACAGTTAAGACTATTTGTGATTATGTAGAGTTCTGTTGTGATTTGTTTATTTACTTTGGTAATAGTCTTGACTTACCAAAACTTATGTTTACATAGCACTGTAATTTGAGGTACACAGCAAGAATTGAGAATACACCCAGAATTTTTTTTTTTAAATATATATATATGTAACATCTGGTTTTATGTACATAAAAAGCTGAAAACTTATCAATCATCAGGAACGTTGTGCCCAGCAGGACCAGGACAGGGATTGTCCCCTGTACTGGACACTGGTGAGGATGCACCTTGAATCCTGGGTTCAGTTTTGGCCCCTCACTGCAAGAAAGTCATTGAGGTGCTGGAGCATTTCCAGAGAAGGGCAGTGGAGCTGAGGAAGGGTCTGGAGCACAAGTCCTGTGAGGAGCAGCTGAGGGAGCTGGAGTAGTTTAGCCTGGAGGAGGCTCAGGGGAGACCTTAATTGCTCTCTGCATCTACCTGAGAGTGCAGAGAGGTGGGGTGTTGGTCTCTTCTCACAAGTGACAAGTGTCAGGACAATAGAAAATGGGCTCAAGTTGCACCAGGGGTAGGTTTAGATTGGATTTAGGAAAGATTTCTTCACCAAAAGGGTTGTCAGGCATCGGAACGGGCTGCCCAGGGAGGTAGTAGAGTCACCATCCCTGGAGCGATTTAGAAGACATGTAGACATCATGCTCAGGGGGACATGATTTAGTAGTGGACTTGGCAGGACTAGATTAACAGTTGGTCTTGCAGATCTTAAAGGTCTTTTTCAACCTAAAAGATTGTATGATTCTATGTGAATAAAGTATATTTAAAGAGGAAATGGAATTTGCCTTTTTTTCCCTCCTTTTCTAGACATGATTGAATGCAACAATTGTTCAGTGAGGAATCACTAGATATTGTGGCTACTAGGACACAGATTTTACATGTACTGGTGATAAATTACATCAAAACAAACTGCTCAGAAAATTTTAGCTGATGTATATTAAGCCAGTTGTATTTCAGTGTGGCTCAGTCATATCTTCGATTCTGAGCACTAGTACCCAAAACCACACAGAGATTATCAAGAAGGAAAAACAAGGGGCAAAGAACACTGTGCAACTAGAAATCAAGACTACATTTGAATATAGCCCAGGAAAAGGAAGGCTATATCTCATAGAAGTCTTCTCTTAAATTTATTTTAAGTATACCTATGGACAGGAGAAGATCTGAAACTAATAAAATAAGTTACTTTCTGACAACAAACACACCTGGTAGCTTTATAGGGAAAGTACACATACTTAGCACAAAAGAAATATCTTGCAATATTCTTTGTGGCATTATCTGACCTTTGAATGTAGAAGACATAGAAATCAAAAGTCACAGCCATTAAAAAATAATAAAAATTCAGAAACCAGGAATAACTGAGACAGGAAAAGATAGAAGTTTGTGACAGAGTGCATTCACTAAGGCAAGGGAATCACTGCTTAGTCTTGGTATGCATGGCCAGACTTTAGTAACGTTCAATCCCAGTGTTTCAAAAGCAGCATTAAGCCTTGCTGCTTCTACATGATTAGAAAATGTGTATGTGGAAACTTGTATTGTCACAGTTAATATATGTAGCCAAAGACACTGTCTGGAGCAAAGAAACAAAAAAAAAAAAAAAAAGAATTACTGAATTATTAGACACAATTACAGGCATCAATTCAATGCTCCAAAATAGAGCTTATCAGCAATGTTCCTAAGTTCTAGACTTTTTTCCCCAGACTGGTCAACAGTTTGTTTTAGAGAGACTAGCTACAGGGAGTAATCTGTACTATTTGCATCCACTTAATTAAAAATTAATTGAGCCACAGAGTTCATAAATACCTGTTATGAAGTTAAATACCTTGAAGGTATTTACCATTTCCTTGAAGGAAATGGTCTGAAGTTAAACAAAGTTATTCTTTGTCAAGAAGTTTGAGCTATATTAATCTTTATAATTTTTTCTTCACCACATCTCTTTTCTAAAAAGAAGAAATGGAGTATCTTTACAGAGAGCCAGTACATCATGTTACTATGATTTAGAGTTAGGTCTCGGAAAAAAAAATTGCTAGCTACCTGATGTGTAGTTATTTTTAGAAGCTGAACATATCATCAGAAAAGTCTGTTCTGCATTCCCAGAGCCAAGACAATGTGTCACACTCAGACTGGATGCGTTTCTGAAGCCTGCAGGCAGGCATCCACTAGTGACGGTGCATATCAGCACTGAAACTGAACAGGAGGGCTACAGCGCAAACTATAAGATTACTTCAGGCAGCCAGAAAACACACCGGAGAAAAGAAAATGTTGAAATGTCTTTCTTTATATTCATTCCTGTACTTTTTACCAAGAAAGGCAGAATAAGTTACTAGTAGCTAGATCACTGGGAAAATTACAGGAACAGAAGCAATCATCTAGAGGACAGGCAGCTAGCATCATTGAAAAGGCATTAAATTAAAACAAATTAAATACTGGAGGTCCTTGCATTCACATTATAAGCCAGGCACTCAAAATGGTGCCCAGTGTGCAACTTCAATCTTGGGTGCACAGGAAGTAGAACTGCTTCAAATGGAACAGTACTGTACTTGAGTGCTACCATCAAGACACCAATTATAGCCTCAGGATAAATATTTGCACCTCCAAACCCCTTGAACACACTGACTTGATAATGTAAACGCATTCATAATTCTTCTCTGGGAGCCTGGAAAGTTATAGTCTTCCCTCAGCCCTGAGATTTTTGCTTTGTATCTCAGTCCTGTTACGAGCAAAGCCTTTCCCTTCTGTTGGAACCTTCCAGGCTGAATGGGTTTGCTTCACAGCCCCAGCACTCCAGCTATACAGTTGTTTTTGGAGAGGAATCATCTTACTCTCCTAGCAGAAGTTCAGCCTGACCCACAGGGTGGAAGATGAAGATCTATGACATCTGTCTAGTGCAACTGTCTTTGCACAGAAAACTGAAAACAAACACATTTAAGTTGTATCATTTGTTGCAATACAAAAATAAGAAAAGTGTCTCATTTAGCATAAAACATTGATTTTTGACAATAATTAATCTCAGCACCAATGAATGTGAAGAGAAGTTGTTCAACTGTGTTCTACCCATGATACTAGCATCCTTAGATAAGTTGCTCTGGAATTGTTTATTTATGAAAATAAATTTGTTTGAGATTAGTAAATTGGTTTAAAACTATTGAGAAAATGATTGACAGGCAGACTCATATCTAACATAATGGTACACACCTGATCTCCTTGGAAAACCAGACTGGAAAACTACCAAGATCATAATGCCTGTCAGCAACCGTTGCCAAGTTGCTTCTGCTCTTTCATTGCAGCTACCTGTAGGATGTTCCTTCCTTGCTATGAACTGCTCTTAGGATATGCAGGTAGAAGCAGAAACTTTAAAGGAATTCATTCTGGGAGTCACTGCAGGTCCCCCAAAGGAAGCAGAGTAAAAGGAAACCAAGCACATACAGGGACAAGCACTACCTGTGTGTCAGCTTTGCACCGGCAGTGGGTTACCTGGAGGAGCAGAAAGGAGCATGTCTCCAGAATGCAAGATCAGAGATTGTGAGGATTATTGGATTTACAGCGGCCCCTCTGTTCCCCTGATTTTCGCCTTGGAGCCCCCCTGAAATAGATTAAATATTTGCAGTGTTGGAAGCAAAGCAGAATAACTAAAGAGGAGTTAATGAGCTAGTAAATGTAGGAACGAAAATTGTAGACCTGTTTACTGAAGCCAACCTATTGATAAGGACAGTGCTATCCCATTCAGACAGCAAACCAAAGAGTAACAGACAAGATCAACAGAGATTAGCAAAAAAGTAAATTTCTGACTGCCCTCCAAATTAGGGTTGTTCACTTTGTGTGCTGACAGGAATACTTCCACTGCTCACCTCTTGCTCTACATCAGTTGCTCATGCACTGCATCGTCAGTATTTTACAAAGCCTTGAAATGGACATTCATATCACTCGTTTCCAAATACCAGTGATTTAAGCACCTGTGATGTTTAGAGTTCAGCTATCTATTATGCAGCCTTGCTGAACAGGATCATTGCCCGTTTTATACCTAAGAAATGAAGGCCAAACCACTTGTCAGAGGTACTGTGCATTATTAAATGATCAGTGTCTCTCAAATTCTAAAAATGTTATGATGACCAAAAGATCTCTCTCACTCACAAAAAGATAGGCAGTCCTTGGCAGTCCCCACCATTGTTTATGGCAGCAATAGAATTCCAGTGACCACGCTTAGAAAACCATGTGTGGAATTTAGCAAGGATCTCAAGTGAAACTACTATAAAAATGAAAGGATTTATTAACCAGTTATAGATGCAGTGAAACCTCAGAACATTTTCCTAGAAATAGCTGATTTTACCTGAATTTCAGCAGCATAAAATGCCCAGAATTTCCCCTTCGTCCTTTCTTTAACACGTAGAGTGGTCTATCAGCCTAGGAGATTCAGCATTTTCAGTTTCAGTGCTCGAGAGACGTTGCCCATTGTTTATCTAGTCAGACTAGGATCTTTGTTTGGTTTTGATGAATTACATAATAACTATAATCAAAAGTTGAGGATGTTTCATAGGCAAGGAAACACAGGCAAAAGCTTTTGTGTAGCAGTAAGTGCTAGTAATTAAGTATCACCCATTCTTCCCTTTATTTGTCAAAGCTGCATACAGAATATCAATTGAAATTCCCAAAGTAACCACCACAGGATCCAGTCCTTATTCAACCAAGTTGACCTAATTTGACTCATCTCTTAGCATGACATGACCTCAACAGTGCAATCAAACCACGCTGCAAATAAGAGATATACATTTGCACAGGAATGTCTAATATATCCAAACATACACGAGGCATTCACTTGTCTTTTTTTCAGCTGAATTAAGGAAGAGCCTTACTTACACAATTCATAAAAGTTGCACTTGCTTGTCAGGATAAACGTGCCTGAGGAGCTGCTTGCCAGATGCAAAACTGAGTAGAGTTTTGGAAGTCCTGCTGTCACCATTTTCTTTTGTGCACTAACAGGCCCTTCCCCCATCACACCCCTCAGGTGGAACTACCCTGAGGTAAAATATCCTCTCAGTCCTGCCCTGAGGAGGGATCACCAGGGCAGCCAGTGTAAACTGCCTGGCTCAGCTGCTGTGAATTAACCACTAACCAACAGAGCTTGGATTTGGAATTCTCTGAGGTGTAAAAGGTGCAGCTCCTCCTCCAGCTGCCTGGGCTGGCAGCAGCTCTCCTCTGGAGCGTGGCTGGAGCCTTCCAGAAGGGTGGGGATGCCACAGGCCGCCTGTGGGCTGTATGTGGTGCTGATGGGAAAGCCATGGGAGAGAGGGAGAAAATGCATATTCTCAAGAAAACACTGGTCAGGTATGTGTTTTGTAAACTAACAGGGGGGGAAAAATGGGTTATACTGAAAGTGCACTGGGGAAAATGCTCGCCTCATGTCTCTGGGCCTGGAGGTCTCCTGCCATTTGCTGGTTGCAATGTTTCCCCACTGCCAAATCCACAGATAATTTCCCAAGAGTAGGCTGGGGAAGCAGAACGCTTCCTTGTGCCTGATATGCAGTCATAATTCTCGGTGGTAAAACTTTCTGCTGACTTTCTGCTGGCTCCTCTGGTCTGTTTTTTTGGCACTTTGGAGCTGTTGGTTAGGGAACAGAGCACGAGCGGCCAGGCTGCGGACAAGAGCTCCCTGCACAGCATGGAGGGCTGGGGAGCTGTGGAGGGACAGTGGAGTACATTGCTGTTTGGTTTACTGGTGGAGAAAAGGTAAAAGTCTAATTTAGGAGTAGAAAAGGAATAGCTATTGAGCATTTTACAAATAATAAAATTGGTCTGCTGCTGTCAGTTGAAGTTGTCGGTTTTTGGCAGAGCTGTACAGTTAGCATGGAGCATATTTAACACAAATCAGTCTATCAGATAGCAAAGTAGGTAAGTTAATTTTTTTAATTATTATTCTTTTTTGGTACCACTAGGAATGCTTCTGTACCACTTCAGCAATGCAGGCTCCCTCTGCTGGCTAATTTCCCTTAATTTCTCTAAAAAGATCGTGTAGTCTAGCTCGCTGGAGCTAGCCTGATGAGGTAGAATCTGTGTTTGAGAGCAAGTAAGTTTAGGAAGCTATAAGTTTTCTGTAAAGCTCTGATCAATAAATGCTTTTATTATGAGTAACTTTAAAGTTCTCAGGCTTTTTGTTGTTGCTAGTCAAGCCGTGAAAGCATACAGAAATGTTCCATTTTTAAATTAAAGCCTTTTAAAATAAGTATATTAGGAATAAGGAAATAATGTAATTTTATTTTAAAATGTTCAAAACAAATGCTGAATTTTAATTACATCCCTGTTGTATTTGGAAAATTACCATCCTTGTAATTACTTCAAATTAGCTATTTACCTATGGAGATACAGGAACAAAATGAAGCTTAGAATGTAAGATTAAAATAGTTTTAAACCGAACAAAAAGCATAAATACTTGCAAAAGCTGACCTTGGACATGCATCTGTGTTAAGCACATGTATTGTAGCTCAACAAGCTCTGTAAATTAAAACAAACAACCAAAAGAAAACCCGAAACACCCCTTAAGAAAAACAAACATAAATAAAAGCCCAAACCAAAGCAAAAGCCCAGACGATTGTATAACTAACGTGATTACACAGCTTCCAGCAGTTGTGCAAGGCTATTCAGCCCTAACCCCATGTGGACATACCCAAGACCTACCAGACTTTGATTTAGTTAAAATTTCATAAACGCCTAAATATAGCCTCCTAGTTAGGAAACACTATTTGTATTAGAACTTTCTAGCAGGTCAGAAGGAAGCATTTAGTTGAAACAGGTAACTTGAGTACAGCCAGTAAATTTTACTTCAGACTACAATTAGCTCTGGTCAAGTCTAACTTAGCCTGACACCTCCTAATGCCTGCACCAATAGAAGTGAGGCTTGACAAGGAAATAGTATATGTTAATGTCATCTAAATGTTGTGTTATTGATATAAATCTTATCAGAATTGCAGAACCAATGAGGACTTCGATGGTACCCAATTTTGGTTGCAAATATTTTGCTACAGAAGAACAAACTCTGGTTTTGCATACTCTTCAAGTTTTTGTGTCACCAAATACTGTATTAAAGGATTTGTCCCTGAGTCTTTGTAGGGTATGTATCCTAGTTCGGAGGTAACCCTTTGTGAGCCCTTATTCAGTCTAATATTTCATAGTATTACTAACTGTTAAAAAGTTACCTCAAGATTGTTTCTCTGCTTCTTATCCCCTTTCCCTTAAAATGTGTTGTAATTGTCAGAATATTATAAAGGCAAGTTGTGCCTTTAAGAAATGTTCTTCCGTCAGTTTGTTTTATATTTTAGGCCAATCTCTCTAGAATCCTCACCTAACCTTTACGGGACTGGAGAAAGGGGAGGGGTGGGGGGAATGGTTGCTAGGATACCTGCAAAAAGGCAAATTAGCTGCACTAGAAATAAAACAAAAGATTAAAAAAAATCTAAACTTTGGAGTTAAATATCCAGTTTCAACAACTGCCAAAACTTTGTGGTTCTTCTCTTTGAGACAAAGAAGTGCAAAATGTTAATAAAAACCCAATTTCACAGGTGGACAGGATTTTAAAGCCCTGCCCTATTGAATGAGGTCTAAGACATGCCAAACTGTACGGTAAGTTTCTTCTGCTGTTTTCAGAACATTGGATCATTATTTATGAGTCTTTTGATACTTTTATTTTTCCATGTACATTTCCATGTACAATCCCATACACTTGGGATTCTAAGTCTTCCATAAAATACTGAGCTCTTGGATGAAGAGTCCCTGAAACAAACTGGAATGTAAGACTTCAATGAAAGACTTACTTTTTGACAGTGCTGTTTAATTCTCATTTTACATCAGTTTAGTTTTTTATTTAGCTTTTCTCCATTTATAGCTTTCACAGCAAACATTCAACAAGAAAAATAATGCTGAGATCTAGAAGTTTTTCCTTCACTAAATTATACATTGTCTTGATTCAAACTGTGACAAGAAACCAATCCTTGAATATTCTTCTGCAACTTTAATGTAGTAAAATTCCTCCTTATTTCAAAAAAATAGCTTTTTGACTATTCAAACCCATTGCAACAGAAAGCTTTCCATAATTCTCCCTACTATGCATTAAATCCAAGGCAGAACAAGCACTCATAGAAAATTATTACAAATTATGAAGCCCTTGATTTTTAGGGCTCCCTATTCCACTGGGGCATGCACTTTTTGATCAGATTAATGCAATGAATGAAGCCATCATTATTCTACTGTAGAGTGATCTACCACCATCTGGGTGCTACAATTTTGTGTGCAATCATGCTTTGTAGACTAGCAATTACATCTGCATTAATGGCCCTTTCTTCTTTCTTTTTTACCCTGAATAATGCCTAAAGCATTAGCCCTTGCCTTTACTATATATGTGTGAGATCTGAACACAAATCATCTTGGGCACTCTTCATGTTTAGGTCCAGAGAGATGACTACACAATATCTACTCCAAAAATGTTAATGGTCTGCTAGAGGAAATAGAAAACACGCTAGTGTTATGCAAGTCGATATTCTTCATGAAAACATAGCAGGAAGAGCTCCTTGCTCTTAAGTCACAGATGGGAGGAATTGCTGGCCTCAGTGCATGATTAAAGAGAGATGAATGCATGACAGCTGTCTACACTACAGATGCTATATAATAAAATGCACCTCTGTTTCTTCACATTGTCAAAAATTGTCAGATTTTACTTTTCCTGAATAGCTAGGGATAACTTAAAAGACTTAAAGGGAAGAAGAGTACTGACCATTTCATAATCAATTCCCTTGACTACTTACACTTTCGTTCTGATACCTGATGCCAGTAAGAATTTGCTCTGCACCCCTTCTGATGTCGCATAGGTCACAGACGAAAGATTAGGAATGCCTTTGTTACTGAAGGAATTTAGATTATTATACTGCTCTGGCTTGACTATTTCCTTTCTCTAGCTGTGTCAATACACCATATTTCACATAAGAAGGATGTATACCAGGAGCCTTCCCTGATGTAACTATTTTCCTATGTAGCTATTTGACCCTTTCTCAGCCATATATTTTTCTTCCTCTTCATTTACCCTTATGCGAGTTGCAACAATAAGCTTGCAGGTTTTGGTTTTTTTGGTGTTTTGTTTGTTTGTGGGGTTTTTTGGGGGGTTGGGGTTTTTTTAAAAAAACCCAACAAAGCATAACAATTGCCTGAGCTATTCGCAATCTGAGATGGCAAATTGGTGAGAATCCAAATGCAGCTGCATAAAGACAGCAAACAGGAAATTGGAATGGAAAGACATTTGGATAATTACAAACATGCCAAATCAGGGAATGTAAATCTATGTTTAAAAAAAAAAAAACCACCACAAGAAAACCCAAGCATAATGGTGTTGCCTTTCTGCAATATCTGCTGAATTAAGAACGCGGAGGCCACAATGTTACAAAGCTCAATATTTACAAAGGAAGGGTTGTAAGACTTAAAGTCGTATGACTGAATAAGTACTGTGGTCTAACAAGTAGGTCATTTTATAATAATTCCAGAAAAACAGTGTCAGGGAACTACAAGGGTTTGCTACTCCCTAAGGGATGGGAATAAGAACTGTGCTGGAGTACCCAAGTGAGGCAAGCAGGCAGACCCACAGACAGTAGTCAGGGTCAGCCAGAAGCCCAGATCTTCAAAGTCCATGGTTTAAGTCCATGAAGTATGTTCAGGGTCAGACCAGGAACACAAGTTCCCAAGTCAGGGTAAGAATCAGGTGTAATCATGGTCATCAGGGTAAGACCTAAGCTGTAATTACCAGGTACATCCATAGCAAATTAGGCAGGTTCTAGGTCAAGCTGAGAAATCAGTCTGCAGGTCATGGTTTAGATCAGCTGCATCGCCAGTTGGGTAGAACTACAACACAGCTGGAGTCAAATACTCCTGCAGTGTGCTCACACATTGCTCAGGGTGAGACTAAGAGCCAGGCTTGAGGTCAAGGGGAGCTCCGGGGCCCATGGACAGAGGGTGTCACCAGAGGCCTCTGGTGGGGCTGGTTAGAGCAGTCAAGGCATACTTGAGCACCCAGACTGAATCTAAGAGCAGCTCTGGGTCATTTAGTTTTATTACATTTCTACTAACTTAGAAGTAAGCATGAATGCTGAAAGAAAAAGCATGCTTGGGCAGTAGGGATACTACAGCTTTGATCATCAAATGCTAGTGAAATACTGGGACTAAAACTTGGCTGACAGTACAGTTTCAGGGTAGCAGATGTTGTGGACATCACCCTATTTTAACAATATGGAATTGCAGATAGCAGAGGTTAAAATAAAGCAAAACTATATGGGTTTACACACTGCCAGATAAATGACGTTTTCAACAGAACTGAATGAAGTAGAATACATGTTCTTTACAGGGCAAATAGACTTTTGATACCCCAGACATTTTTTTGGTAATAGTAATAATTCAAGTCATTATAGCAGTTGATTAAGCCTCTATTAATTTAAAACAATTTTTTGGTAGCCAGAGTAGTTCTTCTTCAGAATATCTACTTGTGTCTTAGAATCATAAAATCCAAGATGGGTGTCTTTCTTGTTCAGTGAAAAAGGTTGAAAGACAGCAAATGAACTTGAATTAATTTAGCCTTACCTAAACGTGTGGGTATTCTCCTGGGGAAAAGAGAAAGCTTGAAAATATAGTAGGTGTGGCCATAGGTAACCTTTTAGTAATGATTTGTGTTTGGTGGAAATAATTTCAAAATCTGACATAGCTTGGGGGAGAAAAATGTATTTATAGTGTGAACCTATTTTCCAGATTTGAACCCCTGATGCTACAGTTTTATGATACATAATTATTACAGTGAGATCCAACATATAGCTATGCTGTTCTGTACACAAACGTGAAATAAGTTTTGGGAGGATCTAGCAGGTTGTAGCCAGATAATAAATGAGAAAAGTATTCAGTATGAAATAGAAAACAACAGGCCTGCTAGGAAGCATAACTTGGGAACTTGGGTTTTTTTCTGTTGAAACTTCTTCAGTTTTTAATCACACAATAAATCTTCTCCAAGCAGTTTTATTAGTGAATGTATTGAACTATAAGGGAGGTAGATTGCAGTCAGGCTGAATATGTATACTCAGAGCTATAATCCTGCCCACTGATTATCTGCTGTGGTATTCTTGATTTCCATGTTTAAGCATTGGTTTAATACAAAACATCAAATGAAACTAATTTACACCTAAATAGTTTGTTAGAAGGTCATTGCTGTCTATTACCTAAAAATGGTGCAGATATTGTGCAGAAATGTGATGCAGATATTAAGACTCACTTAACTTGCAAACATTGGTCTAAGAATTTCAAGTAGTGCCTTGTGAGAAAGCTTTGACTTGTTAATGAGTGTATCCTCCCACAAGAAAGTTTAGCAGTTCTGAGGTTGTTATTATACTTAAGTGTGAACCCCCAGAATTTCAAAGTAATACTGGTGTTTCTCTGAGTGGCTAGTTTCGTAGCTAGAAAACAACATATGCAGAAACTATGCTTTAAACCATTTTACAAGATGGTAGAGTGATATTACTCTACCAAGATGAATATCTTAACATCTCTCATTTGAGAAATGGAACTACATGAGCAAAATATAAAATAAATTTTCTAGAGGTACACGTAAGAGACAGAGTATAACAATTGACATTTCCATTGAGCTAATTCCAGAGACTTTTACAAACATGCTCCTTCCTTTAACAACTTATTTAACTTGTTCCTCCCCTTCTGTATTTTTTGAAGATTTTGTATAATGCAGTGTTACTAGAAACTTTCTATTTTGAATTAAGAACCACCAAAAGACTCTCTCTAGAATAGAGTTTCTGAGTGAAACTGAAAGGACTAAGTGGCTGAATAATAACTTCCAAAACAGAGGATATGGCCAGCTGCTTTGGAAGAAAAGTCCATTCAAGTGCAGGAGGACTTGGAGATGTTAAGACCACCCAGAAGGCTGGTAGCCTGCCAAATCAAAATTGAAAGTACGTCGTGCATAAAGGACTGCAGTTTGCTTTGAGAACTCTCAGGACTACGGCGATTTTACTTTTTATGCTTCAGTATTTAGACCCACAAAGGGGACCCTGCAGCTGAAACGGTATTTTATGATTACTTAACACCACCTGTATGAAAAAGTAATAGAAAATCATTATAGCAGAAGCAGAGATGAGGTGAGAAGTACTTTCGCTGTCAAACTCAGTAAGGCTTGTGGTTACGGTGTTATAAAGGAGGCTTTTTCCTGCTTCAGCATGCACTTCAACTGAAACAGAAGCAGGTGGAAGAAGAAGTAATAGTAAGAAGAGAAAGAATGTTGTGTCAGAACAGGACATTAGTACATCACTAGTGCCATTCAGTAAGTTTTGAAAACTGCTGGATGAAGCCTACCCAGATAGTTGTCCTTGGGCTTTTTGCACTTGTAATCACTAAATTTCCAGCTATGTCATTATTCATTCTATAATTCCCTGAACTGGACACTAACTCAAATAAGGCAAAGCAAATGATGAATATTTTCTAGACTTTAGAGACATTTGCATCCAGTCTTTAAAACTGACTGTATTAGCTAAATGTCAATAAACATGGGAATAGCACTATTTGAAATGTTGCAAGATAAATAGTGGTGGCAGTAGTAACTGATCAAAGTTTGGGATTGTCTTCAGAGACAATCCTGTTATCCATTCTGTTAAAATGGATTTTTAAATTGAGGAACATAAGAACATAGTTCACACTTGCACTTTAAGATGTGATAGTCTGACAAAATGTTCTGATATATTTATAAATGAGCATTCATTTTAAAAATGTTTAATACTTTACCGGCATAACTAAGGCAGCAGTTTCCATTGGTGTACTGTGCTAGTAAAAGCAGGGTTACCAGAGGCTGGATTTTCACAGGAGTGTTGATTATGCAGCAGCACCTGTTTGGTAGCAGAAGCCTGCCAAATGCCAGTGACAATTTATGTCATCTGCTCAAATCTTAATTATTTCAATTTGTATTGGAATAAGAACAGTAACTAGTGATGAGAATACCACTAGTAATGCAATTGTTGCCGATTTGTAGGGTGCTGGTAATAACTTAGATTTACAAATTATTTTATAATAACTGAAAACGTAACTGCATATTAACTTGGAGCACAATGAGGTCGTGGCAACAGAGTACATTATTCTGATGAATGACTCTAGCCTTCGCCATCTGCATGGCACCTCAGTTGATCATATTAGGAGCGAGCTCAGGCATCCACCAAGATAAAATTATATTTCTTTCCAAAAATATATCTGGAAGTTTTCCAAGAATGAAAACATTCCTCCCTCAAGTTTGTTATTTGAATGCTCTATTTATATTGTGAAATGTTAAAATAATAGATCTTTTGGCCAGAGTGTGATAATCTATTCTGACAACCTAAGTGGGTAGCACAGGTATATATTCTACTAGGTAATTACTGCATCAAAGTGAATAACTAATGGTTGAGTTATAGACTAGCTTTAGGGAAAAAAAAAAGTCTATAGTTAAAACATGCAAGTGTAAGAGGGGTAGAACTTCATGACTTTGTCACAGATTGGATGATCAGATATGTCACTGGCAAGTTGTTCCTTTATTTGAATGTGGGGGTTTTTTGGGTGTTCTTTTTTTTTCTTTTTTTTTTCGTTTGTGGTTTGGGTTTTTTTTTTCCACCCTACATTTAGTTTTTCCTTAATACTTTTTTTATGCAGTAAAAATATCCCATATATTATTTATGAATGTAGAGAAAGACTGACCCCCCCTACAAAAACAAGGAAGAGGGAAAGATTATGTCTCTATGTGAAGTGGATGGGAGAGAACTTTTTAAATTATTAAAAAATTATGTTTTGTGTGGGGGTAATCTTTTTCCAAGCAAATACACAAATCTCCATCCCTTTTTTTTCTTTTCCCCCACAGTTTTTGATGACCTGACCTGTCAAGTGACTTTTTCATTTGTCCTGATCCCAAATTCATACCTTTAGTTTGAGCATTCAGTAAAATATAGAAATACTTTCCCATTCATCAGGCATTTTTGTTAGTTATATAGATAAGTAAGTTTGAAGAGGAGCAAAAGAGAAATATAGTTCAAGTGGAGCAGAGAATATATTCATAAACTGAGCCAGATAGAAGAGGCAGATCTATACCATTTCTAGGGGTGATTGTAAGTTTGATCACTGCATTTCATGCAGTGGTGCTCTGCAGGATTTAGAGGTGAATGAGCAGCATAATAATTGAAAACGCAGTTGTCCAGAAGGTTTCAAGACATACTATACAATATAAGAACCTGTGTTTTTTGTTTGTGCATAATATTTCCAGCAAAGATACTTTCATCAAGAAATAAATGTGTACTATCTCCTTCTGCACATTAGGTTTGGAGCTTGATCATACAAATATTTGGGGAATATATGTCTATGTTTGCCAGCCACAAACTTGATCTTCATCACAGTGACGTTGATTCTGTGTATCATGTTTGGTTTTCTCTCTCTTGACTAGAAAGGCTTGATGTTTTCTGCTGACAGAAATGTTCCTGCTCCCATAAAATTCCTTTCTGAATCAATCAGATTTAGAAATTTCTGAATTGTGCCCATACTTCATGAAGTTAGTTAAGCCACATGTAAGCTATTTATGATTCCCACCTTTTCTTCTTTTTAATGGCCTGTCAGTAATAAGTAACAGAAATAAGCATTTGTTTGCCAGAATTGTCCCTACCATGATGAGTCTGAACCTGAGAGAAGTTCTAGTACGAGAAAGATATTTTGACTTAGATAATGTCGACTCCAGTACAGGTACTAACCAGTGGCAGATCTGGCTGGCATTGACAAAACTGAGTACAGTAAGACCTATAGCTGAGGAAAAGCAGTCCAATTTGCCACCTTTAGTCATAGCACTATATTGCCTCTACAGAATGCTTTTCCCACTGTATTTCAAGATGATTTGCAAGGAAAAGTACTGCTCTCATTCACCTTGAAAAGGCAGTAAAGCTTAGATATGGTCTGTGCTCAGATACATGGATAGCTTCCTCAAGAAGATATGCTAGTAAACACCAAAACTCCCTAAAAACTTCACTAACAACAATTACTGCCTACTTTGTACTAAAAATACTGTCCAAGTTAAACCACATCAGAAATAAAAGTTGTCTTCATAGCACCAGTAGTTTGAAGCAACCTGACAAAAGAAAACACTGTTGCAAAAAGGGAAGTAGACTTACACAAAGCATACTTTATTTTAAAATATGTTATGTGGCCCTTATTAAAGCAGGTAATAACAATTCCATTGTTATTTAGTGCAAAACAAGTTACTTTGGATAAGACCAAGTAAAAAAAAAATATATCTCAGCCATACCAGCTGAATACTCTTCCTGAACACTTGATTTAAAAAAGCCCAAAAGACTAAGCTATTATTTGAAAACTGAAGATGTTTGATTCCTTGACTGGATAAATCATCTTATGCTGAGCAAGACTTAAATTAACTGCAGATTAACCTAAAACTCATTGACAAAAGGCTGTGACCACTTCATTAACCAAACTGTTGTGCTGTTTATTTTAGACAATCCGTTCAATTTTCCTTTGCTTTCATTTTCATGTATTGAAGATCACAACCCTCCAATATGTGCAATTTAAGTTTTCGTTGCTGATGACAAGTTTAAATTGAAAACAGTTTCGTAAAATTACGGGTGTCAGTACAGATGGAACAGAACAATGTAATTATCTACAGAGCAGATCATTAAAGCTAGATAAGAAATTAAACTGAAAATCAGCTGCAAAAGCAGACATGCCTTTTGAGCTTTGCAGACTCATGAATGGCTTCATATTTAGAGCTGAGTTGCAGGCACCACAAATTAATTCATTATTAACTCTGTTGCTATCAGTCCTTATGTATTTTGTGACCCTTGCGATTTTGAGAAATTCGGAGCAACAGTAGGACCTTTTCTTTCTGATTAATTGATAAAGCTCTATATTCCCATTTGGTTGTGCCCTTTAGACAATATGTTTTATATGACCCCTGCATAAATTCACAGAAGGCCTTTGCAAATCGCACATAAGGGAGCCATAAATATGGTGGGGAAGTGTCTTAAGACATCGTGGGTGGAAATTTTTGGAAAGCAATTACAATTTCTATTTAAAGGTGTGGAATTGTATAAATATGCAAATGTTGGCTTTTTTTTTTACTTCTGGAAATGAACACACATTAAACAAATTTTAAAAATTGGCTCCTCATTGGAGAAAGATAAATTTAAAAATATCTGGGTTTGACACTACGTAGTTCAAGTCAAAATATTTCTAAGAATGAGAAAGAAGGAAAATAAGGGAATTCACAGTGTGTAGAGATTTTTCCAAGGAGAGTTGCAAATTGCTTTATCTGAGAGGAATTATAATTACATATGACAAGTACCTGCACATATTCACAGGCTAGAGTGAATTCTGAAGGGCTAGGGAGAAAAAAAAAAACGGTGCCAAAAGTCATTCATTGACACCACTTTTCTGCAAACGTAGGCTGCATTTGGGGCCTTAACACTTGTAGATTTCACCTCCCAGCTAAAAGTCCTACCAGAAAGGCTGAAGGGCTTTCTGCATTTGCTTGTGGCCAAGATAGTCTAGTATTTTACTCAACGCGTGACTGTTCTAGCAGAACGAATGTCAGAGTTTTCTCAAGACCCACAGCCTGCTTCATAACCAGAAAAGGTTTGAGTTACAGCACCTGCAATGGGAGACTGTGGTGGAATTTCAATATCCATGTTTGTGATGAATATACTTATTCCTCTCTTATTCAGTAATTCTAGGATACTATTTTCTTTTTCTTGGACTTTAGGGTTTTTTTGGGGTTTTTTTCCTTTTGTGGTAGGAGGAGTACAACCTGCTTTTTTTGTTAGAAAATTTAAGTCTGGAAAGTATATTTGAAGAAGTAGGTTTTTTTCTTACAAACACTACCATTGCCCCCAGAATGCTGCCTCTATTTCCATTTTTACTTTTGAAATATTTTTCACCGTGTTTTGGGTTATGCTGGTCAGTATAGGGTACGCAAAGCATTATGATAGGCCTTGACCTTTCCAGTATGCATTTAGCTGTTGCCAGGCTCTGTAGTGCAGCAGCTGTCTCTTTCCTGCACTTTCAATCAAAAAATGTCAGCATTGACTTTGATTGAGACATAACTTTTTGAGGCACAGCTCCTTCTATCTAATATCTCTGTTGTGTCTGCTTATAGAATGGACAGAACTACATGGGATACTAAAAGACAATGTTAGTGATGAACTTTGTGTGGTTTGGTGGGTGTGACAAATCTAAAAGCATTTCCTTCCATTCATTTCATTTGGATGTTTCCTTGGCCCAGCAATGAGCAAGATTGTTGGAGCAATATGGCTCGTGAAATTGGGAATACAATGTTAGACAAAAAAAGGAAATGCTACTTCTGTTAGCAGTTCACGGTGCTCCCTGGGTTACACTGGAAACTTGCTGTGCTGTAAAGAATAGCAATGGCTATAGCTTGCAAGACAAAATGGGGACCCCCATGATGCAAGTACATAGACTTCTGATGAATTGTCACTACTCTGAGCCTTGTAACCTCCTTGTAACTCCCTCCTTTGTGGGTATTATGCAATCCTAAACCTTCCAGTTTTCCTCTCTCTCAGCATGTTCAATAGCCTTGGAATACAAAAGCCCTCATGGTTAGGTTACTGGGGACAGGAAGAAAGGCACAGTTTTCTCCCATTACCTTACTTCTGACATCTAGTTAATCTATAAAACTATGCACTTTGCATGTAGCTGGAGAGCATATACTTTTAAGCTCTAAGGAAGAGGTAAACAGCAAAAAGTTCAAGAAAAGGGGTAATTATTTTTAAGTAAAACAAAACCTTTTAAGGAGTTCCTGCTTAGTTTTCTTCTTATGATCCAAGCATATAGTATGGCAATGTTGTTAAAAGTTTTGAAAGACTGTAGCTCAGCAACACCACCAGTCATGAACCAGGGACAACAGAATGCTAAGCACAATCCTTTGGGTTTTTTAATATATATATATGTGCTGGTTTTGGCTGGGGTAGAGTTAACTTTCTTCACAGTAGCTGGCATAGGGCTATTCTGGGTTTGTTCTGGAAACAGTGTAGATAGCCCAGGGATGTTTTTGTTACGGCTGAGCGTTGCTGACATACAGTCAAGGCCTTTTCTGCCTCTCACCCCACCCCACCAGTGAGTGGGCACAAGGAGTTGGGAGGGGACACAGCTGGGACAGCTGACCCCAGCTGACCAAAGGGATATTCCAGACCATATGGCATCATGCTCAGCATGTAAAGCTGGGGAAGAAGGAGGATGGGGGGGACGTTCGGAGTGATGGCGTTTGTCTTCCCAAGTCACCGTTATGCTTGATGGAGCCCTGCTTTCCTGGGGATGGCTGAACACCTGCCTGTCCATAGGAAGTGGGGAATGAATTCCTTGTTTGCTTTGCTTTTGCTTCACCTATGAAACCACCTTTATCGCAACCCACGAGTTTTCTCACTTTTACTCTTTCGATTTGCTCTCCCATCCCACCAAATGAATGTGTAGCTGTGTGGTGCTTAGTTGGTAGCTGGGGTTAAACCACAACAATATAAACCTGAGTTTATTTAGTATATTTATAAGGTCCCAGTTTTGGCTATTTCTAAAGGACCGTCAGAAACAACTACCTTAGTTTAGTAATGAAAAACAAGTGTGATTCAAGTGAGCTCCAACAGAGGTCTTATTCTTTAGGGAAATCAGATTGGGTATGGACTTGAATAAATTCAGATTTAAACTCCATCAGCCTGTGGGAGTCTGTGAATGGCTCATCATGTATTCAAGACACACTGTTAGATACAAATGCCAACCAACAGTGCAGCAGTACAGCGATCAGATTCTTTTTTCATCTTAAAGCAGTGATTTCCTTTCTAAAAACATGCTAAAAAAATCCTGCAAAGACTGAATTATTTTGTTAATTTTTCCTCATCTATTTGTTGGTGGTTTTCCTTCTTTGAATTAAAGTGCTGTCAGAATACTGTGGCTATAAACAAGGAAAAAGAAACCGTTCACAAAGAATAGAAATTATGGTGAAAAATTATAGTTTATCTGTTTTGACAGATAATAGCTTGCTGCTGTGATCTGTCATTTGGCTATTTTTTCCCTTCTAACTGGGTGAAATTCATTTTGCTGAGCTTTGAAAGTCTACATGCAGGGAGGCTGAACTTTCCCACAGGAAAAAGTGCATGTTATTTTGTTCCAATTAATCAAGATTTTAGCATTAACAGTACATAACACTGCCAATCACCTGTACTGTGCTTTTACATATGAGGCAGCTCAGTCCTGCAGTTGACAGCAGGAAACCTGGGATAGATTTCAGAACAAAAGAAGAAAAATTATCCTGATTTATTTATGCATTGAGCATGCTCCACTAGCACTGTGCATCATGTGATTTCTTGTTTCCAAGGAAACAACTATGATGCTGAGCACATACTCTCCTATCATAAACTGCAGGGGTTTTTGTCTTGAGAGAATTTTTTTAAGACATAAATCTGAAATAATTTCCTGCACTCGATTAGCATTGATTTATGTTTACAAATACGTATTTCTTAACAGGTGAATAGTAGAGGGGATTATAAACCTGTGTTGAAATTAACTACAATAAATATATAGCACAGTCAAACTAATTTAACTATATTTGAGATGGAATTGCCCCAGTTTGCAAGGGAACAAAGATGTTACACAATTGCTGTCCCTAGGTGGTGCTTTTACTTTGATTCTTTGCGTTCTTTGAAGGGATAATTTGCATTATGGCTGATTTATCATTTTTAAAAAAATTGAGAGAGTGACTATTCAAACTCTTCTGCTTCCATCAGCAACTGCTTCTAGCAAACGTGTTTAGATCACCTCGATATTGCACCGAGGATAGCAATGTTGGAATGCTGAAAAGATGGGAACAAATTTGATAGAAAGGATGGCACGTGTGAAGGAAATGATGCTTTTATCTATCAGTAAGTGTGGACTGCTAAAATAAAGAAGGATTTATGGATATGCAGTAGCTAGGGAAAACATTTTGGTACAATAAGTGTGTTCTTCAAGGACACACTTTCACCGTATGCTAGTAAGCTAATCACTTAAGTAGCTCCTGAGGCCTGGAGTCTAACCCAAAGAGTAATTTTTACGGTGTTAAAACTTGTATAAATATGACTGTAGAGTTGCAGCAATTACATTGGGTAAGTTGCCTATTGAGTTATTCTAAGCAATGGGCTGTGGGTTTTGTTTCCAGCATGCTTTGGTTTTTGCTTTGTGTGAGCATCACTAGTACAATAAATGACATTATTAAGTTCTCCACAGAGTATCAAATTAAATTGTAATTAAGGTGAAGAAATCCACTGAAACAGAAATTAATAGAAATTGCAAATAAACCTTAATGAGTCCATGTATCTGAAAAGACAAATATAGATAATTTATAATTTCTGTTCTTAACAGCATTTTTAGAAGGTGTCCGAGATATCCAGGCACTTAGTCTGTTTAACAGAGGATGTGTTTAGGTCCTAAAAATAAATGTTTAAGAGATCATCAAAGCACCTAGCCAGAAGCAGAAAGTAACCAAACAACTAGGAATTTCTCTGTGCAGAGGTAGACAGAAACTAGTATGCCTTGTGCCATACCTTCCTTCTCAGCGTAACACTTTTGGCTTAAAGACATTTCTGGCTGCACAATGTTTTTGTTCAGCAAGCATAGCCTGGAGCTCTGACAGCTGTTCACATGGCACCAGAGGTAAAGATACTCCTAATAGTCAGCATCATCTGACAGAAAATTTGGTCAGAGCACTAAAGATAGGAAGCAGGGTTTTGATGAACCAGGGATTTGGCTGGCAAGCACCAGTATTAGGTGTAATAGCTACTGTAACTTAGGAGAGAAATGGAGTTAAATGAACATACTCAGATGTAAAGTTAACCCTGAAGGAACAGTGTATTTTTCCTAATTCAACCACAAAGGAAGAGTTAGTGAGTGAGCAAAGCCACATCTGATTGGATGGCTAGCACTCTGAATTAAAGAAAAATAAATTATTGGAAATCTTCAGGCCTTTGACTCGTCTCAAACTGACAAGAGAATGGTGTTAAAGTGGACAATCACCTCATTTGCAAAACCAGTCTAGCATCTCCATGTGAAGGGACAGATAAAATCCAGCTATTTCATTTCTGCTCAGCCTGATCTTTACTGAAGCTGTCTGGGTTTCACCAAACTCTGCAATACTTGAGGGATACAGGGGGCGACCACAGTGAATAGGTGGGTTGAGCCTTTGTATGTAATGTAGTGTAAACAATACTCACTTCTATTTTAGCTGTAAAATAAAGAATGTCTCTTAAGGAATCTCAAGCATGAAATGCCCATGACTAGAACATTTCTAATAACCCATTATAATATACTGGTAAGAATTGATTGAAACTCATGAACCAAGCTGACGACATACATTACTCCTGTAGTACCATATGTACTTGAAGACCATTTATCTCTGTGCTCAACAACTATGCCAGAAAATACCTGTTTAGATTCCCAGGAGAAGTGTTTTTTCCTAGTTTCATCAGAAGGGGTTTTATTGACTCTGAATTTGCTTTTCTTTTCCCCCTTTGGTCTTGAGGAGAATACTTCCTGGTGATGTGTTTTATAGCAGCAGGGGTTTTAATAGCTTAAGCTGGTTATGTTTGCACACTTAATGAAAAGGAACATTATTTCTTCTGGCATGTTCAAAATCAAGACATTGTACAGCTTGTAGCTGTATTTAGTTTGTATTTTTCAATACTTGTAGACTTTAGCCTTTTTTTTTTTTAAATTATGCTAAGGAAGATGGATACTGTACAAGAGACTATTTAAATAAGTTAATAACTGTCAAGCTTTAGAGTGAATTTCCATTTTTATAAGAGACATCGTTATTGTGTATCACATTGGACTGCAAATGCTCCTGGCTTATCTCCAATTTGAAAGCTGATACTGTAGTCGATATTAACTGGCGTCTATTAACTAGCAGTCAAGGAACAGGAGAATTTATATTGGTGCTTTAGAAAATGACATGTAAGTCACAGGCGTTAAGCATGCGATTTACTTTAAACACACTTCATTTGTCATTCTGAGTAAAGATGAATCCTGATTCGAGGAAACAAGTAGGCTGTCTAGTTAAATATCTTTCTACTCTGAGAAAAGAATCTTTCAACAGGTTCATTGTCTGTTTTAAAGCCTTTGAGATAGTGTCTTTTACAGAGAAATTCTTGCTTTATTATGTTTGTTCATAAGCAGAGAAACATACACAAATTTTCTCTGTGGAGTTTTACAAACAAAAATGTTAGTCTGGACTTGTTCATCTGCTTTTACTGGAGGTTGAAAGTGAGAATGAGCCTTAGCAGTAGAGATACCCCAAATTCAGCTTAGTGCAAAATTCTTGAAAAACTTCACATGAAGGGAAAACAAAATTTAACAATCATTTTTCAAGTTGAAACTGTTTACAGATTCTTTCATCAGACTACATATTAGAAAAGAACTAAACAAGTGGAATTTCTGTTGTTTTTTTCCAGCAATTAAGGCCATTCTAAGACCAAACCCAAGGCCAGAGTCCATCCCTTTGTGCTGAGTTGCATACTGCCTTTATTGGTTATCTGTTAGAAAGGGTAGGGTTGATGGGCTTTTGCTATGAATTCTTTCCTATTTCTTGCAATTAAAATAGAATAAAAAGAGATCAACATTGCTAATTACATTTATATTACATATTTAAAATTTTCATTGAAAGAGGGAAGTGGTTTTAAGCAGTGGCATGGAAATCAGAGAACTCTTTAAAGTTTGAAACTCTTTTACAGCTTTTATTCTGCTTACAAACTAAGAAATAGGTATTTGCAAGTTGATAATTCCACAGAAGAAAATTGAAGCTTTTAGGATAAGTGTTTAGGATAAATGTGTACATTAAAATTTAAATACCTGTCTGGGTAAAGGTAATATTAAAAAAATATATATGTATTTTCTTTACAAAATCTTACGCAGGGATGTAACACAATGAAGACTGACCTTGCTAAATCTAAAAATCTCTTCCTTCTAGGACATAGGTTTTGTTTTGTCTTTCCACTTCCTTCTGATGTCCAACTAACTGTACTTAATTTAAATTCAACAAGAGCAAACACCATCCTGTGTATCTGTAATCAAAGATGAGGTTTATTAAGCAACAAGCAAAGAACTGTTGCAAGAATAAACATTCTAAACATAATATCTGCACTTAGGAACTCTGATTAGTTTTATTAAAAACTGAATAGTTCCTTTTTCAGTACTAAAGATGGTGGAATTAGTCCAGGTTTGCAATATCACCAACAGTAAACAATTTCCATTCTAGCTTTGCAAAAGACCTCTGCCAAAAATATTATCTTGTTGAGTGTTATCTTGAATGTGGCCTCAGTTGCCAGACTACCCAGTTTTGAAAAACATACTGAACCTGGATAAATTTTAAAACGTAGAGAGAGCATGGACAAACTGACAGGATTGCTTCAAAGCAGTCTTCCCTTCAAAAGTCTACAACTTTTGGACATGGCTCTTGCCACAAAGCTGATAATCCATGTTTTCATGTGTTTAATGCTGTTTTCTTTCTTTTTTCTTTTTTTTTTTTAATCACTTCTTATTTTTGGACATTCTTTCAGCACTTTCCTGTTTGGAAACATTCCAAAGTGGGGTTTTTTTTAATGTTACCTTTCATATAAGCTGAATGCCAAATATTCCAGATAGCACTTTATTTCTTCTTCTATGTTGCCTGTGATGAGGGTCCCTAGAACTGCTGAAAAAGCCCCATGAGAGCACCACGTGGGGCTTTGATTACTTCCCGGTCCCACTCAAATCAAATGAACTGCATAGCTCTTCTGTAAGCACTAGTCCTGTTGTACGGTATTCTAGATAAGAACAGATATGCTCAGATTGCCTTGGTTTCATTACATGCTGAAAGAAACATACCTAAAGTATCTTAGTCTTCATATCGCCACTATTCTGTTTTCTTATGTGTGTATATGTTCTTTTAAGGTACATTTTACTCACAGATAATTTTCAGGCTTTCCTTCCATTATTTACAACTGTTGCTCGAAGACTTCTTAGAAAGAGGCTTCATTTTTAAATAAAAACAAGTAGAGGAGGAGGATAATGTTTTACTGTTCTTACAAAAAGATTTCATTTTAGCAGTTCCAACTACTTCAGAAAAGTAAGTTTGAGACTCCTCCTTTTTTCAGAATCTTTTCCCAATAGTGAGTTTCACTTATTTTTATTAAATGACCCTTCTTCCAATACCTGAAAATAAAAAACCATAAAGCCTATACCCACTAAACACAAACAAACAACAAACCACCCTGCAAAATCCTTACATTCTTCTTTCATCTGCTTCCACAGGCTAGTCCCCAAGGAACACGACATAGCACAAAAGTAAATCTGAATTTTGCAGCAGGCTTTTGATCAAGTAATTCTCAAACCTCTGGGATGTGCTAAAAATTACCATTTTGATTTGTTTGGAGCACAATTCAGCAGCCCAGTAGCTTATTATTTGGCTGCTTCTTGACTTTGTCATCTCTTGCACTTTATTAGGAGCAATTATAACAGAAGTGGTTGTGTAAACATGGTAACATGATTGTTTATTAATGAAGTGAGTGGGTTTAGTGCTGAAAGGAAAAAAAAAAGTTGTATGATGATACCTAGAAATGGAATTATCAATCTCTTTCAAAGTGAAAGCAGCCCTGAATATCAAGATAAACACGATCTCTATTTCACTAACATTGGTAAAAATGAATAAAGAGATGAACAGAGCTTTCACTAATTTCACCCAAATTGCTTGAACCAATTCACTGTTTTATTTCCTTGAGCATATTGCCAATAATTAAGGAACACTTAGCTAAATCCAGAATTTTAAGACCACTAGGAAATATGAGAAAGCAAGCTGCACATCTATCATTAGCCATAGTTTGGAACCCCCGAGTCAGATATAAGATTAACTAATTTAATTTAATATAGCACTTTTTATTGAAAGATAGAACTTGTTCAAAATACAGGCTGAAGGTTGGTGAACTCTTTATAAATAGTATTCACTTCTAAATTGTCACTTTGCTTTGTATCCTGGTAATGACCTTTGAATGGGGTCCTGCAGTGTAAAATACCAAGATTTAATAGCAAGAATTTTTTTCTGGAGATTCATGTCACTCTGGAAGAAGTTACCAATTGCAGCTTCTGTTATCTGTTACTGTATGAGGCTTGAAATGCACTGGTCTGTGTAATCATAGTCATACACAGAGAGGAAACAGGATCCAGATAAATCTCAGCTTTAGCATTCCCCCATTACTAACATTCTGATTTTCTTACCATGGTTGGCTGGAGTCCTTAAGCACTGAAGTTTTCTCCTGTCAGTCTCCCTTCCAGACTATGGTGATAGTTGTAATCTTCACCTTAATTTAGCAGATGCAGCAGGTCACAAGCAAAATATGGTCAAAACCACCATCCTAAATACACCTGGTGATTAATATATCTGGTGTTTTCTGTCAGCTGTTGCTATCTAGAGTGCCTTAACTTCTATCCATTATGTACCTTAACTATGAGTGTCTATTATTTTTTATAAGCAGTATGTCTTGTTAATATTTTTAATAATTAATTTGTTGAGAGTGAGGAAAGGCTTTGAATTTCAATTCACTCCATATCTAGATGTCCATAACTTTCTGTCTGCAACTGGATTTTAATGCCACCCTTTCAAGACGTCTGTATTCTCTAGGTATAAATCTAGACACTGTGAACATAATTTGAAATTAAAGCCATATGAGGCAAATGTAAGCAATCAATTTCTATTCCATATACTTTCAGAACTGAAGCATAAGGAAGACAAATAGGAGGTTTTGCTTTGGGACCTCTTTTGAAGCAGTAACTTAGCAGTGTAAGCCTAAATACTTATGCTTTTTCTGAAACATATGTATGTCTTCAGAATCTAAATTATATTTCAGAAATTTGGAAAAATATGCTTTTGATCTGTAATCACAAGAAATCCAAAACACTAGAGTTAGCACTTTCTCTTTAAATATGGAAAGTATAGAGGCTAAGGTCACAAGCAGAAAGGAACTACCAAAATGCCCTTTGCTGATGACAATTCGCAGAAAGCATTGCAGGTGGCTCTTGTCCAAAATTTCAGGAACACCTGAAGACAGCTAGATGCTGGTTACAGATGTGTCATACAGGATGAAATAGGTTCCCCTGAGAAGCTTGTTAATTTATTTAGAAGTACTAACACTTATCCAGACTATTTCCAGCACAACTTCTCAAAGCTAGTGATTAGGCAGAATGCCTTTTATTAGACTTTTTGATGGTCTAGGGTGACACTATGTGGCTAATCTGAGCACTGAAATATCAATTGAAAGTTAACTCTTGGAATAACTTGGAATGAAACTGATCTAACCTGTTAATTCTAATGCTAAACAGGCAAGGTTAGAGCATATCTGGCTTTAGGAATATGTTGTATGAAATGGTGAGCATGTCTGAAATTTTGTTCTTAACTGTAACCTTCACAGAGGAACACTTGACAAACATACGCAACATGTGAAAGACATGATCACACTGAAAGTATATATACTCTGGCTTAAAAGGGATAGAAGGGTTAGCCTGTGGTCTAACCCTTTTAGAAAGAGAAAAATATGTATAGAATTTGTTTGATACGGTTCTCTTTATCTATCATCAGCTGTGTTTTCCTAAGGCTGCTAGGAAACAAGCATCAGGCAATATTTAGTCCAACATCTCAATCTCTTCCTTGTTAGCTTGAAGTTTACTTTGTTTTCTTTGTCCCTGTCCCCCTTCCCCTCTCCCTGGAATGACTGCTTCTGTCTCATCCGTTCACACGATGTGCACACTCGCAGTCTAATTCTGCAAATAATACCAGACCTCTGTGTTTGCATGGATACTGGTCAAACTTCTTTTAGCCCTACAGTTCATATTCCTGGCTGGCCTCATGCATGTTTGGATGGCAAGTCTGCTTCAGCTCATACATCTTGAATGAAATTTAGCTCATAATTTCACAGATTTCAGCAAGGCTTCACCAGTTCTACCTCTTAACAACTCAAAGTCATCAGCTTACAAACATATCCTACATCCAAGGAAAACTCCCTTTTTATGAGTCAGTGTTGAATATAGAGTGGCAGCCATAAGCTTTTAATACTTTAAACAGTTCCTGTTTGAAGCTTTTTGGCATGCACCAGCGTATCACCTGAAAAAACAGTCTGAGTGTGGCATATTGTGCAGCACCCTCCAAGTGAGCATCTCAACCTGTCAGATAACTATCCCTTTAGATTGCCTCAGGCCTTATCTTGCTATGAAAGCAACTCTTTTGTTGTCTTCCAGATGCAACCCCATTTTCAGGTATCCACAATTAAAATTTAGCATAGAAAACAGTCTGAGCCTGCTATAATGTCCAGGTATCTATTGCAGTGATGAGTAAGAACTTTCCAAATTAGTTCAAGCAGTTTTGTATAATGTCTACATAATTACATCCTGCTCTTCCTCCCTCCCTGCACCCTTCTCTTGACTTAAGCTATGAATGAGGTAATTTTAGTAGTGTTTATACTTCTTTGATGCGATTTCCCCAAAAGGCTTGCCCAGCCCTCTTCCCAATTTTCTGTAGTGTTTCCCTCAGAACCAACATAGGTCTGTTTTGGATTCAGACACTGTCCTAAAGCACACTGTCTTCTCAGCTGATGTGCTTGTCCCATATTCAAACCCATGGCAGAAACAAATCTAAAAATACTTCTGGGAACAGACCTTCCCTGTTGTCCCTTCACAGCTTTTTTGTATACCCATATCCACTGATGCAGTTCGTGACCATGGTACTCTGTCTCATCATCTGCAGCTTGAGAGAGATGCTCAGCAACCACAAGCCTAGCCCTCCACAGAAGACTTACTGGTTAAGGGTCACCTGGGATGTTGACTCTCAAACCAGATTTCAGTCACTTCCTTAGGTATCACTGCTGCTATTAGAGTTCCTATCCCTAGATAATATTTTTACAGCAGAACAGTACCTTTCCAAATGATTTATTTATCCAAAGGGAATTTCTACAGTTAGTTTGCTAGACACCTTTCCTTGCATTTATTCCATAGCTATATAGTGAAAATCAACCTGACTATTCTGAGTATCTGTGACACCCACTTGAATTTTACACTGATTGCCAAAAATTGTATCTTTAATCTTATAAGTAATCATATTCCAATCACATTTAAGATACTTATAATGGGAGCTGGGGGAGAGGGGCAGGTATAAGTAATGCCTGACTTTTTTGAAGTAGGTCTGCTCTCATATTTTCTTAGCTGGACCAAAACACGTTGATGTATTTCAGTGATCCAAGGCATAAGAAAAAGGTAGACCTCCAAAGGTTATCCCCTAAAGCTTGGCCTCCTAAATCTCCAGCAGATGGGCTTTCCCTAAGACAATAAAAGAGCATCCAAGTGCTATGTTACAGTAGGAAGGATTCTTTCTGTCCAGCTCTCTTCAGTAGTAACACTCCATTATGTTCTCCATTATTGTTTTAGAAATCGGGGTGATCCTGGTTAGTAGTCAGTCAGCTAGCTAGAATTATGATTTAATCCACTTCTGTGGTCAAGGAAGTGTACTTTACAGAGCTTATACCATTCAGTTTCCAATTCTACACAAACTGACATTTTTGCTATTGCAAGGACAGGTTCAAGTTCTGACAAAATTTTGACAAACTCCTGGAACATTACTGACCTTGAAACTCTCTGCTGATCGTGATTTGTAAGTCACAGGCCATGTAAACTGATCAGTTGTCAATTTGTCTTGCAAGTCCTTATTATGATTGTGAATCATATATAGGAATTGCTGGATATGAAAAAGACTAGTCTTTCAGATTAATGTAAAAATAAGAATGGTTTGACAAACTTGTATATTTTTTTAATCTTTCTTAGGCTTAAAATTTTGTTTAGAAAAGTGTGAAGTATTATTCCTAAAGATTTTAAAATATATATTACTCAGTCATTATATTATCATCAAGCTTTTCTGCAGTCATATTTAAGCCAAATGGAAAAGAAGAATTCAAAAAAAGAAAAAAACTCTGAGAAATTTATATACCATCTACAACTGCTATTGAGCATGGTTTGTTTGGGTTTTTTAAAACAGACCAACAAACAAACCCCCAAAAAATCCTGAGTGCATAACCTAATGGTCTAATTTTTGGTTGTTTTATTTTGATCATCCAGCCAAAACCAAAATACCACCCAGAGTAGTTTAAGAAAAAAACAAACAAAAAACCCCAAAACAAAGCAGCAAAAAACAAATAAACAAACCCAAACAAACCAACAACAACAAAAAAAGGCAAAATAACCCACACCACCACCACCACCACAAAAAACCCCAAAAAACAACCACCCCAAAAAAAACCACAAACAGAAGAACGAGGGGAAAGGAAAGGAAAAAAGAAAATCCTTATCAAAAAACAAAAGGCAATTCTTAGAAACGGTTCTTCTTTTTGATCAGAATATCTAAACATATAAGGGACAGCTTCAAAGCTCAGCAGTTTTCTGGGAACTGAAGCTTGAAGAGCGAGTGTTTCAAGTGATAATCTATTTTTTGTGGTGGTGGTGAACTGCATAAAATTATGTTAATGAGATTCAGTTCTAATGTCATATGTCTTTTATAGCTGTATTCCAATCTACGTGGAGGGCATCCAGGATGGGTGAAGACAATTTATATTCAACAGAAATAAAAATTCATTTTGAAGATGAAGTTTAGATAATTTGCGCATTTCTCATTCTCCTTACAAAGGTGCTGATGTGGTGGAGATAACTGTTATGCATAGGGTGTTCATTAAACCTGCATGGAGGAACAGACAGAAATAGCTGCACTTGGGTGACGCTATGCAGCAGTGTTGTGCAGTGGGGGCTGTAGGACCTGTGGAGAATTTGAGCCCTACTGATCCTACGCTCTTGCTCTCTATTGTTATTCATAACATGTTCTTCAAATCTGGGTTTTATCAGCTGTATTTTCAACTCAATTTGGAAGAGAGTACTTATTATAGCACGGACCATTAACACCGTGGAGAATGCCCGCTCCCCACTGGTGCCACTATCAGAGGATTGCATCTGCATCATGGAAGCTGAGGATGAGGAATCATGACAGTTATCACATGCATTAGCATGGTACCTAGATCCTGGAGCATTCGGGCTGTGTCAGGCTGTACAATACTTAAAAGAAGCTCAGGATTCTTCAAATGACATCACTTAGGCATTATTCTTCCAATGCAGCATAATGTTTTTCTCCCATGGCTCTCAAATACGAAGCACAGCTTTCTGTAACATTAGAAACTAATGCTATCCCAGTCTTGAGAGAACAAGTTTCTAACAGATCCTGTTCTAATTCATGTTCTGTCCGGAGTCCTGCCCTTCTGTCATCCCTCTGTGGCAACTGTTTCTCTGTATAGATGTGTTATGAAGGTTAATGGATACTGCACAAACCTGACAGGTTTACAAGCCTTTGTGTGACACTGTACATGTAAAGCATCAGTTTTTTCAATCACAAACCTCTGAGGGTTTGTCAGAGATTGTAGGGATAAGAACAGATCACCATAGTCTTGGGAAACGTAACACTGGTATTTGTTTTTTCAGCTTTCCATATAAAAAAATCACATCTGTGTACTCTGACTAAAAATTAGCTATTTTTTATTCAAAAACAAGTTCCTGGCATTTTCCTCTGAAACCAAAACATATTAATCTTGTGGCAACAATTACCTGCATTGCTATTTTGTCTCAGCTATCAATGCCACAAGAAGCACATAAAAATGAGTTGCATGCTTTCTTAATTTCAGTATTATAATTTGAAGGTTGAAAAACCTAACAAAGAAGTTACTCCAAGAAATAGAACATGACTTGATAGATTGAAATTGAAAATTATCACTGCAAAGGGAAATTCAGATACACTTTGTAAGAGGAGGTTCTGGAAAAAAAGAACCAACTAACCAAAATCTCCCTTAAAGCTAAACCAATACATTAGTCTCCTTTTTCTGCATGAGGAGATTTTAAAATTTTTAACATCAATACTAAACACACTACGGCTTGCGTCATCATTTACTGAGACAGGCAGATCAATACTAAGCACATGAATGAGCAGTAAGAGTCCGATGGAGTTTATTCTTTCAATGTTTTTTTTTTAAGGTATATCAGAATGATCTTTAAAGACTGATTGATTTCATCTAGGTTATTCCTATCTTAATTCTGCATCCCTATTTAGAGAGCAATACATCACAACATTAATTTATGCCTTGCTTATAATCAAGGATTGTTTATAATCACAGAACATGACTTCTCACACTGAAATACTCTGTGCTTCCATCTCCATGAAGATATCCTAAAAAGCAATCAACTACAAAATTAAAGTACAAGTCCATAGTTCTCTTAAACCCTTAATTGGCCTTCTGTCTATCAGGCAACTTAAAAAAAGCACCGATAGCCACTAATAGCACTAATGACAAAGCTTCTCCTTGGGTGAACTCACAGCAGGGAGAAGATGGCTGCTGAAATAAGTAAAAGATATCTGTGGTCAATTAGTTGAAATATGAAATAAAGAGTAATAATAACTGTGGGATACTGAAAGCTAGGGAACAGTGTATTAAAAGGTGGAACACTGTAATTTTTCATTCTTTATAAAAATTATTTCAATTATAGGTCTCCAAGTGTGATTTCAAAACATAACAGCTTAGAACAGAAGTAAGAAGCAATGACAACAAATCAAATCATATTCCAAAGACTTGAAATAATTTCTGTGGATCCAGACCAATAGGTGCTAAATGGCCCTCATTGCCACAGGTAATCAGGATTTTGGGATAAGAGAATAAAGATCCTTCCTCAGTGGAGCTTTGCTGCACAGTTCTGACCCATAAAAGCCCAAATCTTACCAGGAAGTTTCTGAAGGTCTGTAATGACAAGCAGCAGAGTAAGAGGCAAACAAAAAGAGCAAGAGTATGATAGATTATCAAATAAAGCAGGGGTGGGGGGAGTGTCTACTGATGCAGTAGAGAGCACTAACTTCATGAGGAACACTATGCTAGTCTCTTCCAAACTTGCTTAGTAACACACTGCAGCTCAAAATAATCTTGAAGGACATAATATTTAAACAGAAGTGAATTACTCCACTGAGGCTTTCCAAGAAATAAAATATTGTGCGTTCCCCTTTACCACATTCTCATTAACTTTTTCTTGTCAGTAAACCAATGCATAGCTGTTCGAGCTGCAGTTTGTCCCATAATACTATCACAGAGCAGAATTTTTCTCCCCTGCCTCCTCCATGAAGTATTCTCCTCTGTTAATGTTCTTGTTTCCTATTACATCAATGCTTCATCTTCAGCAGCTCACGCAGCTGCAACTACTACCTCTGGTCAAGCTGACCTTCAATTTTTGGTGGTTTTGATGTTCATTATATCTGCAAACTAGACCAATTCTGCGATAGTTAGTAGTAGAAATAATATAGTTCATGGGTTTGATTTTAGTAACTGCTTAGATACATACAACTGTAAACAACATTATACTTTATGGATACCTGGTATTTCTGCAGAATAGGGCTTCAGAAGATTTCCTTTTTGCCCCTGCTGATTTTGTTGGCCTGCAAATGCCAAAAGTCCCCATCATCAAAAGATTTCAAACACTTGTACCTTTTGGCTTAGCCTGTAATTGAGCTTCAACCACTTAAGTCTTGAAGAAGTTTTTAATAAGTGGTAGCTATATTTTTCTTGCAAAAACTGAAAGTTTTTCTGTATTGAAATTATTTTGATGTGTGTTTGAGCTTTAGTGGTTTTAAAATAACACAGGACTTGCTGAGAACACCACTGTTTAAACCAAAGGAAAAAATCAATTTTCAATTTTGCAAGCTTAATAACTATAGTTAAACTCTCTGTGTTGTGAGAGGGGGCAAGTGCGGTGTTGTCATTCTTAGTTCCGTATGACTGCTTGCAAGCATTCTTTGAAATTATAAACTCTACAAAGATGTTATTAAAAAAGACTTCTAAGAAATAAAAAAGGGGAACAGATCTGTCTTTTAAAGAAAATCAATTTTCAAATAAAGCATACAGAGTTCTGATTTTTTTTTTCCTTGACGCAAACTTGCATATTATTTTAGGAATTTTGTAACTATTTACTAAGATGATATTAAAAGAAATTCTCTCAAAAGTGTTCTTCATGTGACATTTTCAGACTCATTTTGATAGGGCCACAGTAATGAGAGCCAGTGGAGAGAGCTATACTAACTTTTCTGCCATTCCAACACCATTTGGTTGCAGCCTCAGGAACAAACACTACTTTGTTAAAGCTGCTATCATGGTAAAAGCAGGTTTTTTTCTCCTCTCCTTTGTGATAATGCCTGCAAGGTCTTAACATAATTTTTAACATTTCCAAGCCCAGGGGAATTCGATGACTAGTTTTATTTTCTAAAACCAGGCTCAGGTTTTTTCTACTTTGATAACATTTTTGAATGATGTTTTCTAGAACTAATCTATAAGGAGTGATCATTCAGTATGAGGTTTAACTACCTGAGTTCCCCATCAAATCTCAGATTGCTGGGGAACCTAGAGAAAGTTTATTTTGAATTTTTTTTAATAAAGACATGTTTTTGTACAACGTAGCACGTACATTGTGTGAACTACTGAATCTCAAATCGTAACTACAGTTTCAGCCCATTTCAGGATTCAAGAATACAAATGAACACCTAAGTATGGCAAGACTGCTGGGGTTCCCCATTGATAAAGAATGTAAATCTTAAACATTTTATTGACTATAACTAGGCAGCAAAGTATTCCTCTTCATTCAAAGGTCATTCAAAGTCGTACCAGGAGAGTTGTGTCAGCTATTATTTTCAGTGTGTGGTGTTTGAAGGGATGGCAGATTTCCACTCTGCTGCACTAGCTCAATATTAGCATAAGGATGCTCTGTCAGTGGTGTATCACAGACCAGGCTGCAAAGTTTTAAGAACAAAATGTACTGGCAGCATCAGATGGGCAGGAACACAGGAGACAAAATGCTTTGTCATTATCAGGTTGTACTTCCATCCTTAAACGTGAAAATGAAAAGAAAGGCAATTGAATCACCCCTACAGCATACTCAAACAATGTGGTTTTTCTCTGTGTTTTTTTCATACAGTGAAAATAATACAATTTGTATCTAGGAATCATGGGCTATAGGAAGCTATTGACATTAATACAAGGAAAGAGGTTAAAAGGCATATTTCACTAAGACCATGTTTATCACCTCAGGCTTATAGGTAATAGCACAGAAAGCGTAATAGAAAGATACTGAAAATATCCAAATCCCTCAGAAGCTGAGAAAATAGGATAATAAAACCAACTAGAAGTGATTTTAATTCTTGATGGTAGATTAAACTCCACCAAAACGGTACATACGTAATCAGAAACGGCTTCCCTAGATACAGCCAATGTTGTACATCCTACAGCTCTGTAAATAGGTCAGTCTCCCCAGTCTGCTCTTACTTCCAGCAAGAATGTTAACGTGAAGCGTGACGGTATTTTGTCAGATGTAAACATCTGTCTGGCAGAAAATCATCGTGCTTTACAGCCTCCACCGCACAGATGCTAGTGACTCTGCATTTTTGGTTCTGAAAGCGTAATTCTCTATGATAGGCTTGGAACATTAGTGCTAAGCCCCACAGTCAGAAGCACTGAATGCTCTCTCTTTGGGGGATGGGGAGCTCTAGAGGCATCTGTTCAATTCCCTAATGTTGTAGGCTTGGTAGAACAGTCATTTTAATCTGAAATCATTGTGGCTTGATTCGCTCATCAGTTGCTGCTGCTGTCCCAGCACTAGCCCCCACCAAATCACAGGGTGAGACCAATCATGGGAACTGGCTAGAAAGCAACTGAAATTATCCAGCGGCAATTAAAAAATGTAGATAAGCAGTCTGCGTCTGAACATGTAACTTCATAAACACTAGTGCTGGCATCTAAGAGGGTGCATGATGCTTTTTGGTGGAATAGCAAGTTTACCATAGGTAGCTATGTAATAGCATTAGGCATTTGGCATGTTCATTTGTGGCAGAAAGCATTCTATTTGACTCAATAACTTCCCAAACATAAAGTACTGTTTACGTACAGAGTGACAGGTAGCCATGTTCTGTAACTCCTGTAATCTCTGTCTTTTATAAAAAATTTCAAATGTGGGCCAAATTAACAATTCTAATTAATTCACCTAAGCATAAGAAAGCTTTCCTAGTTCACACGCTTTGATGAGAAATATTGGTAACTTATTCATGGGATTTGTCATCAATAAATGTTTATCTTATTTTCTTTAATCTTTTTAGGAAATGCCTCTCATGAAACTTGAATCTGAAATAATTTGAAATAACCTACTGATGAAGGCACTAGTAGGCTTTACCAATACGTGTTTCTTAAAGAAAAACAAATCAGACACTTCTGTGTCTTATTCAGTACCTCTTTTATCAATGTGTTGGTGAACAAAACTGAGCATTACCTAAATTGATTTCATGTACTGATAAAACTAGAAGTATGGATTTGTAGTTTATAATCCAGGGCAATTTACAAGTGGACCCTAGACCTGACCTGGACCATGAATAAATTTTATCATGTAATTTTTATTATTATGCTTTATTATGTGAATGTCTCATACTGTTGCAGGAATACAAACATAAACAGGAAATGCCTACTACTTACCTTTTTGTGGTTCCTCAGAAGCAGCTATAATACTACTGTAATGCCAACAGGAAGTTTGAAGTGTTGAACCCTGGTCCTCTCAGCCTGTGTGAGTAGTGCACTACTAGACTGAAGTAAATCAATACCACAGATTGTGTCATTATTTGCATGTCATAGAAGATCAGAAAAAAGTGAAGTTGGAAGGCGGTGCTGGAGATCACCTACTCCTGGTCAACCCTGTGGTCAGATGTCAGGTAACAGCTGAGGAAGTTTTGTATCTCAGTGTTTGCCAGCTAGAGGTCTAGACCCGACTTTGGGAACCTCAGCCTATGCCTGAATTTGGACTTTAACTGGAAAACACTGATATACAGAAAATACTACTTGAGTATCTCTTGTATTAGAACTCAATGTCCAGATCAAGCCAATAATAAACAATTAGGATTTCATTTCAGTATATAACAAACTATATATACACTTGAATTTTCTTTCTCTTTCTCCCTGCTTTTCTCTTTTTCCCTCTCCACCCACTATTTATGAACCATTTCTCCCATTGCATATCAGTACAGCATCTCATGACAAATACATGTAGTGACACTTAGTGTAGCTTCAGCATACATGATCAGCACCTGATTTTTGTATGTAGGCATGCATGACTACCCTTGTTGTCTTGTTAGCTGTATGTTTAGTAGGGGTAAAAGAATAGCAGATTAAAACTTGCCATTCTTATTTTGAATCAGTGTATCAGTCTTAGTTTGCTGTGATGGACCAAACTTCGAATACTATGTGCCCTTCTGAATATACAATTTGATGCAAAGGATAGGAAGATATTGTAGTGGGGAATTTCATCCCTGTTATTCTTCTAAATTTATGGGTGCAACTCACACCCATGCAGTGCTAAAGAAGTATTTCATAAACACTTGAAAAGGTGCAATTCATAGATCTCTGAAGCTGACAGAAGCTTAACATATACTTAAAATGCACTGAACAATCCCAGTCCTCTTTCTTACTAACACGAGAGGAAGAGTCCTGTCAAAAGCACTTGGACTAAGGCTATAAATAAGGGTATGTGCGTAGGAAGGATTCATAGATCTCTGAAGCTGACAGAAGCTTAACATATACTTAAAATGCACTGAACAATCCCAGTCCTCTTTCTTACTAACACGAGAGGAAGAGTCCTGTCAAAAGGCTATAAATAAGGGTATGTGTGTAGGAAGGAGGTAAATGAGTGACACAATTAAAAGAAAAATATTTTCAGATTGTCATCTAGATTGAGCTCACAAAAATCAAAGCAGAAAAAAGCTTAATTCCAAATTAGTTATAAAGCACAACCCAAGAAACCTGCTAACAACTGTTTTCTGTAGGGTTTTTGTTGAATTTACTGTGCTGAATATATTTTTAGGTATTGGTAACTTTTCTCCCCGTGTAGTACTATTTCACTGTAGTTTTGGCCGCTATCAAATATTTCCTATCATATAGAGTTTGTGGGTAAAAGCCTGAAATCTAGGTGAGAATACAGGACAATATGTAATTTGGAGCATTTTACCTTTAAAATGAGATTAGATGAGAATTGTTCACCTCACACTTTGTGTGAGAAGTTCAACCCAGTATGTATGTCTGGCTGACTTCGAAACCATGCAGTTGCTAGTGCACTACTGCTGTAAGATCCCAAGCTGCATTAGTCTCAGTTGAAAAAAAAAAAAGAGGAAATTCTCAGCTGAAGGTCTCAGCACCAGAATGGGAATTCCCTCATTTTTTTCCCAGCATATGGAATTTTTAAGGTCTTCAGTGGCAGGACATGAGTCTAAGACTGAATGCCCCAGTTCCAGAAAGTTTCAAAGATAATTTTTCTCATTGTGACAGAGGGGGAAAGTGATGAAAATATATTTATAAACAGAAGCATATGTCTCATGGGCAAAAGTGATAGGAAAACAGACTCTGTTGGTCTTAGGACCAGGACTAAACTGTTTCATATGCAAATTCACAGGGGCTTCATCCATTTTACTTATTCTGTATGTAGTAATTTCAACCAATTTCACTGCAGCATTCACATCAGCCATTCCCACCACCGTGCACCACCACAGCATGGACCTAGGTTACCTTTCTAGGCATTACACGGACCCATAGACAGACGGGAATTAACAGCACTCTGGGCTGGCTCATCACCTGCGTGTGATGGAAGTGTAACCAACCACTGACTGGTGAGTAGGCTTCTTACTGCTAATCCAGAGATGTTACGTACACCTTTACATTAAAATATCCCAGTGGGAGTCCAGAGCTAAATCTGATGACTTCAGGTGAAAATAAAGAAAGCTGTTACGTTCAGACCATTATTGTTCATGCTGCTTTGTGAATTTATTTCTTTAAATTTTCCACTTGTGCTCCTGCCAAGAGAGATCTATTAGACAGAAAGCAGCAAGAGTAAAACTTTATCATTTTGTTTCAAACTATAAAATAATTTACATCACATATTTTACTTACTTTTGTCTTTTTTTTTTTTTTGAAACCACAAACATTCCAGCATCACACTGTAGGAGTAAGAATAACAATAGAAAGCATAACCTTTTGCATAGTATTAAATGAACAGACAGAGTAAGTTCTTTATTTACAATTATTGTCTAGATAAAAAAATTCATAAAAACAGATGAATGAACATATATTAATAACCCCTAGTGGGATGGATTGCCAATGTACCACTGTATTGTTGTCCACAAATCTCATGCTGCTAAGTACAGTACGTAGAGAGCGAGCATTTATATATTGCAGGGAATTTTAACAAACTGATCAGTTTGGTTTTTGATCCATTGTTCCCATCACAGAGAGGTCAAGCAATAAAAGAAAAGAATCGTGATGCACAACTTGTAGTTGAAAGGTCATAGCTATTCTGCTTTTTAAAAAAAAAAAAAGTCTATCATTTATCATATACATAAAGCACAGTCTCTGCTCACAAAAGCCCAAGTTTTCTATGCATCTCAGTTTATATATGTTTTACTATATATACACAGAATGCAGTGTTCATTTTCTTAACAGTTTTCAAGTCTGCAAATGGTACCTTAGGGAGGGGTACTTCTACAGGAAAATTTAAAAAAAATGAAACCAAGAAAAAATATGAAGAGTGTTTGAAAATAAAAAGGCAAACAGTGTTAAGATGCTGAAAATAAATTGTTCCAGTATTAACAGCTTCTGTAGATGTTCAAGTCCAAAGCTAGAGGCTTCCCTGTAAATAGATAACACCTTTTTTTCTTCTGAACATGATATCCCAAATAGGCCATAGAAACCCAATACATGTTATACAAAGGTTAATCACCGTATTTACAAAGCGAACAATCCTGACTGAGTTTCAATCACTTTGTTGCTAGGAGTCAGCTAAAGTAATTATGTTTTCATGCTAGCTTTTTACTGTTAAGAAACGGGTCACACTATCTGTTGAAAAGAGAGTTGTATATGCCTTCAAAGACCTGTTCTGTTGTTCAGTGAAAAGGTTGGATCGGATAGCAACTAAGTTTGAGCCAAAAACATTCAAGCTTCTACACAAAAGTCCGGAAGCTGGCAATTCAAGCTGATTAGAGCTTTACCTGGCTGAATAGTCTTGATGCACCCTGAAAACATTTTAGTCAGTTCAGTCTGCAGTTTGGCCATGAGTCTAATCTTGTTTTGGAGAGTTCTGGCTTGGTTTAGTTCTTGTGACTGCAGAGATGCACCACTTCATGAGCCAACTTTAAGACAACCAGTAATACCTCAACAAATCAATTTATCAAGCGAGTTTGAGAGTGTTTTGCAACACATCAGGCATAATCAATTGTAATTCAAAACATCTTTTGCACTGTACAATTATGGAAAAGATCATATGCTGAAAAGTCTCCAAGCAAACTTTATATTAAATACAAAAATTATTTATGAAAAATCTGTGATCCACAAAGTGCTTATCATTCAAGTGGTTGACATAGCAATTACATAAGCTCATAAATTTTGTTAGCAGGGCTGTTACCATCTTGAAAAATATATTTCACCCTCCATACTGCAGGTTTTCAAAATAGCTTTCTTTGTAGAAAGCTCAAGGTAAAAGAATGTATTACTGTGTTACAGTATACCCTGTGACTACAGGAAGACAAGCTTGGTTTAAAAAAAAAAAATACACACAAAGCACATCCCAATATACAATTAATAAAGTTTCATTCAGACCTATAGTGCAGAAATTATATTTTTCTTTAAGAAAAAAAAAAACCCAAACAAAAACAAAGCAATGACCTACAGTGATTTTCATCCAAAATGCCAACAGCCCATACTTTGCAAGTAATAAGGAAAGAAATGCCTAAATTCCTAACTGAAAGGTTTAACACAATATATCACAATATTTTAACATCAGTTTCATCTCCATACAGACAAACCAAATATAACTTATTTTAAATTATAAACTCAACTCAGTTTCATATCATATCTCTCTAAAAATATTACTGGAAGCCATTGCCATATGTTTAAAGAATGAAATAGCCTCCATTATTGTATGTTGCACCAAAACAAATTCAAGCAGATTATCGGGGGGAGGGAGGCAGGGGAAGAGAGGAACCTGATCATTTTGATTTTTATTTGGAACAAAGGAAGCCTGGTTTACCTCCCTGTATACAGGATCACAATGCTACATCCAATGTGTTATATTTTGGCTTCTTTTGTTATTTACTAGTAGTATCTACATTATTTAACAAAAAAAAAAAAAATCAGGCAGAAATCAGAACACGGTTGTAATAAAATATCCAGGGTGTGATAGTACAGACGTTTTCAATGAGCTGAGCTGAGCCATTTTTATACTACTTCGGCAGGAAGTGCTTTCTTAACCCTACAAATAGTTAAGGATATTATCTACAGGTTTGTAAACAAATTACATTCTTTTTTAGGACATAAATAAGTTAAAATAGTCAGAGCAATTTGAGCAGAAACAAGGCAACATGCCAACAAAGAAACTTTATATATATATAGCTATATATATAT